>NW_026612015.1:300000-420000 GCF_023638135.1 Falco biarmicus | reverse complement strand
CAACTCCACCGGGGAAGGTGCCAGAAAGGAGATCTCTTGATAGATTTTACACTACCTTGGTAGGCAGCTGAAAGGCACCACAAAGTTGTTCTACCTGCTTTCTGGGCTGAGATGGGGAACCGCTGAATTTTGGAGTCGGCTGGTGACAAAATGTTCCAAACACACCCCCTGCACAACTCCACCGGGGAAGGTGCCAGACAGGAGTTCTCCTGGTAGTTTTTACATTGCTCCGGTAGGCATCTGAAAGACACCACAAAAGTTGTTCTACCTGCTTTCTGGGCTGAGATGGGGAACAGCTGAATTTTGGAGTCGGCCGGTGACAAAATGTTCCAAACACACCCCATGCACAACTCCACCGGGGAAGGTGCCAGACAGGAGTTCTCTTGGTAGTTTTTACACTACCTTGGTAGGCATCTAAAAGACACCACAAAAGTTGTTCTACCTGCTTTCTGGGCTGAGATGGGGAAACGCTGAATTTTGGAGTCGGCTGGTGACAAAATGTTCCAAACACACCCCCTGCACAACTCCACCGGGGAAGGTGCCAGACAGGAGTTCTCCTGGTAGTTTTTACATTGCTCCGGTAGGCATCTGAAAGATACCACAAAAGTTGTTCTACCTGCTTTCTGGGCTGAGATGGGGAACCGCTGAATTTTGGAGTCGGCCGGTGACAAAATGTTCCAAAGACACCCCATGCACAACTCCACCGGGGAAGGTGCCAGACAGGAGTTCTCTTAGTAGTTTTTACACTACCTTGGTAGGCATCTGAAAGGCACCACAAAAGTTGTTCTACCTGCTTTCTGGGCTGAGATGGGGAACCGCTGAATTTTGGACTCGGCTGGTGACAAAATGTTCCAAAGACACCCCATGCACAACTCCACCGGGGAAGGTGCCAGACAGGAGTTCTGTTGGTAGATTTTACACTACCTTGGTAGGCAGCTGAAAGGCACCACAAAAGTTGTTCTACCTGCTTTCTGGGCTGAGATGGGGAACCGCTGAATTTTGGAGTCGGCCGGTGACAAAATGTTCCAAACACACCCCATGCACAACTCCACCGGGGAAGGTGCCAGGCAGGAGTTCTGTTGCTAGTTTTTACACTACCTTGGTAGGCATCTGAAAGACACCACAAAAGTTGTTCTACCTGCTTTCTGGACTGAGATGGGGAACCGCTGAATTTTGGACTCGGCTGGTGACAAAATGTTCCAAACACACCCCATGCACAACTCCACCGGGGAAGGTGCCAGACAAGAGTTCTCTTGATAGTTTTTACACTACCTTGGTAGGCATCTGAAAGGCACCAGAAAACTTGTTCTACCTGCTTTGTGGGCTGAGATGGGGAACCGCTGAATTTTGGAGTCGGCCGGTGACAAAATGTTCCACAGACACCCCATGCACAACTCCACCGGGGAAGGTGCCAGGAACGAATTCTGTTGGTAGTTTTTACACTACCTTGGTAGGCAGCTGCAAGGCACAAGAAAAGTTGTTCTACCTGCTTTCTGGGCTGAGATGGGGAACTGCTGAATTTTGGAGTTGGCTTGTGACAAAATGTTCCAAACACACCCCATGCACAACTCCACCGGGGAAGGTGCCAGACAGGAGTTCTCCTGGTAGTTTTTACACTACCTTGGTAGGCATTTGAAAGGCACCAGAAAAGTTGTTCTTCCTGCTTTCTGGGCTGAGATGAGGAACAGCTGAATTTTGGAGTGGGCTGGTGGCAAAATGTTCCAAACACACCCCATGCACAACTCCACCACGGAAGGTGCCAGACAGGAGTTCTCCTGGTAGTTTTTACATTGCTCTGGTAGGCACCTCAAAGACACCACAAAACTCGTTCTACCTGCTTTCTGGGCTGAGATGGGGAACAGCTGAATTTTGGAGTCGGCCGGTGACAAAATGTTCCAAACACACCCCATGCACAACTCCACCACGGAAGGTGCCAGACAGGAGTTCTCTTGGTAGTTTTTACACTACCTTGGTAGGCATCTGAAAGACACCACAAAAGTTGTTCTACCTGCTTTCTGGGCTGAGATGGGGAACCGCTGAATTTTGGACTCGGCTGGTGACAAAATGTTCCAAACACACCCCCTGCACAACTCCACCGGGGAAGGTGCCAGGCAGGAGTTCTCCTGGTAGTTTTTACATTGCTCCGGTAGGCACCTGAAAGACACCACAAAAGTTTTTCTACCTGCTTTCTGGGCTGAGATGGGGAACCGCTGAATTTTGGAGTCGGCTGGTGACAAAATGTTCCAAACACACCCCCCTGCACAACTCCACCGGGGAAGGTGCCAGACAAGAGTTCTCTTGATAGTTTTTACACTACCTTGGTAGGCACCTGAAAGACACCACAAAAGTTGTTCTTCCTGCTTTCTGGGCTGAGATGGGGAACCGCTGAATTTTGGAGTCGGCCGGTGACAAAATGTTCCAAAGACACCCCATGCATAACTCCACCGGGGAAGGTGCCAGGAACGAATTCTGTTGGTAGTTTTTACACTACCTTGGTAGGCAGCTGCAAGGCACAAGAAAAGTTGTTGTACCTGCTTTCTGGGCTGAGATGGGGAACCGCTGAATTTTGGAGTCGGCTGGTGACAAAATGTTCCAAACACACCCCCTGCACAACTCCACCGGGGAAGGTGCCAGACAAGAGTTCTCTTGATAGTTTTTACACTACCTTGGTAGGCACCTGAAAGACACCACAAAAGTTGTTCTTCCTGCTTTCTGGGCTGAGATGGGGAACCGCTGAATTTTGGAGTCGGCCGGTGACAAAATGTTCCAAAGACACCCCATGCATAACTCCACCGGGGAAGGTGCCAGGAACGAATTCTGTTGGTAGTTTTTACACTACCTTGGTAGGCAGCTGCAAGGCACAAGAAAAGTTGTTGTACCTGCTTTCTGGGCTGAGATGGGGAACCGCTGAATTTTGGAGTCGGCTGGTGACAAAATGTTCCAAACACACCCCATGCACAACTCCACCACGGAAGGTGCCAGACAGGAGTTCTCTTAGTAGTTTTTACACTACCTTGGTAGGCATTTGAAAGGCACCACAAAAGTTGTTCTACCTGCTTTCTGGGCTGAGATGGGGAACCGCTGAATTTTGGACTCCGCTGGTGACAAAATGTTCCAAACACACCCCCTGCACAACTCCACCGGGGAAGGTGCCAGGCAGGAGTTCTCCTGGTAGTTTTTACATTGCTCCGGTAGGCATCTAAAAGACACCATAAAAGTTGTTGTACCTGCTTTCTGGGCTGAGATGGGGAACCGCTGAATTTTGGAGTCGGCTGGTGACAAAATGTTCCAAACACACCCCATGCACAACTCCACCGGGGAAGGTGCCAGACAGGAGTTTTCTTGATAGATTTTACATTGCTCTGGTAGGCACCTCAAAGACACCACAAAACTCCTTCTACCTGCTTTCTGGGCTGAGATGGGGAACAGCTGAATTTTGGAGTCGGCCGGTGACAAAATGTTCCAAAGACACCCCATGCACAACTCCACCGGGGAAGGTGCCAGACAGGAGTTCTCTTAATAGTTTTTACACTACCTTGGTAGGCATCTGAAAAACACCACAAAAGTTGTTCTACCTGCTTTCTGGGCTGAGATGGGGAACAGCTGAATTTTGGACTCGGCTGGTGAGAAAATGTTCCAAACACACCCCCTGCACAACTCCACCGGGGAAGGTGCCAGACAGGAGTTCTCCTGGTAGTTTTTACATTGCTCCGGTAGGCACCTGAAAGACACCACAAAAGTTGTTCTACCTGCTTTCTGGGCTGAGATGGGGAACCGCTGAATTTTGGAGTCGGCCGGTGACAAAATGTTCCAAACACACCCCATGCACAACTCCACCGGGGAAGGTGCCAGACAAGAGTTCTCTTGATAGTTTTTACTCTACCTTGGTAGGCACCTGAAAGACACCACAAAAGTTGTTCTTCCTGCTTTCTGGGCTGAGATGGGGAACCGCTGAATTTTGGAGTCGGCCGTTGACAAAATGTTCCAAACACACCCCATGCACAACTCCACCGGGGAAGGTGCCAGACAGGAGCTCTCCTGGTAGTTTTTACACTACCTTGGTAGGCATCTAAAAGACACCACAAAAGTTGTTCTACCTGCTTTCTGGGCTGAGATGGGGAACCGCTGAATTTTGGAGTCGGCTGGTGACAAAATGTTCCAATCACACCCCCTGCACAACTCCACCGGGGAAGGTGCCAGACAGGAGTTCTCTTAGTAGTTTTTACACTACCTTGGTAGGCATCTGAAAGGCACCACAAAAGTTGTTCTACCTGCTTTGTGGGCTGAGATGGGGAACAGCTGAATTTTGGACTCGGCTGGTGACAAAATTTTAATAAATACACCCCATGCACAACTCCACTAGCGAAGGTGCCAGGAACGAATTCTGTTGGTAGTTTTTACATTGCTCCGGTAGGCAGCTGAAAGGCACAAGAAAAGTTGTTGTACCTGCTTTCTGGGCTGAGATGGGGAACCGCTGAATTTTGGACTCGGCTGGTGACAAAATGTTCCAAACACACCCCCTGCACAACTCCACCGGGGAAGGTGCCAGACAGGAGTTCTCTTGGTAGATTTTACACTACCTTGGTAGGCATCTGAAAGGCACCACAAAAGTTGTTCTACCTGCTTTCTGGGCTGAGATGAGGAACAGCTGAATTTTGGAGCGGCTGGTGGCAAAATGTTCCAAACACACCCCATGCACAACTCCACCGGGGAAGGTGCCAGACAGGAGTTTTCTTGATAGATTTTACATTGCTCTGGTAGGCACCTCAAAGACACCACAAAACTCCTTCTACCTGCTTTCTGGGCTGAGATGGGGAACCGCTGAATTTTGGAGTCGGCTGGTGACAAAATGTTCCAAAGACACCCCATGCACAACTCCACCGGGGAAGGTGCCAGACAGGAGTTCTCTTAATAGTTTTTACACTACCTTGGTAGGCACCTGAAAGACACCACAAAAGTTGTTCTACCTGCTTTCTGGGCTGAGATGGGGAACCGCTGAATTTTGGACTCCGCTGGTGACAAAATGTTCCAAACACACCCCCTGCACAACTCCACCGGGGAAGGTGCCAGGCAGGAGTTCTCCTGCTAGTTTTTACATTGCTCCGGTAGGCATCTGAAAGATACCACAAAAGTTGTTCTACCTGCTTTCTGGGCTGAGATGGGGAAACGCTGAATTTTGGACTCCGCTGGTGACAAAATGTTCCAAACACACCCCCTGCACAACTCCACCGGGGAAGGTGCCAGACAAGAGTTCTCTTGATAGTTTTTACACTACCTTGGTAGGCAGCTGAAAGGCACCACAAAAGTTGTTCTTCCTGCTTTCTGGGCTGAGATGGGGAACCGCTGAATTTTGGAGTCGGCCGGTGACAAAATGTTCCACAGACACCCCATGCATAACTCCACCGGGGAAGGTGCCAGGAACGAATTCTGTTGGTAGTTTTTACACTACCTTGGTAGGCAGCTGCAAGGCACAAGAAAAGTTGTTGTACCTGCTTTGTGGGCTGAGATGGGGAACAGCTGAATTTTGGAGTCGGCTGGTGACAAAATGTTCCACAAACACACCCCCTGCACAACTCCACCGGGGAAGGTGCCAGACAGGAGTTCTCCTGGTAGTTTTTACATTGCTCCGGTAGGCATCTGAAAGACACCACAAAAGTTGTTCTACCTGCTTTGTGGGCTGAGATGGGGAACCGCTGAATTTTGGAGTCGGCCGGTGACAAAATGTTCCAAACACACCCCATGCACAACTCCACCGGGGAAGGTGCCAGAAAGGAGTTCTGTTGCTAGTTTTTACACTACCTTGGTAGGCATCTGAAAGACACCACAAAAGTTGTTCTACCTGCTTTCTGGGCTGAGATGGGGAACCGCTGAATTTTGGACTCCGCTGGTGACAAAATGTTCCAAACACACCCCCTGCACAACTCCACCGGGGAAGGTGCCAGACAAGAGTTCTCTTGATAGTTTTTACACTACCTTGGTAGGCAGCTGAAAGGCACCAGAAAACTTGTTCTACCTGCTTTCTGGGCTGAGATGGGGAACCGCTGAATTTTGGAGTCGGCCGGTGACAAAATGTTCCACAGACACCCCATGCACAACTCCACCGGGGAAGGTGCCAGGAACGAATTCTGTTGGTAGTTTTTACACTACCTTGGTAGGCAGCTGCAAGGCACAAGAAAAGTTGTTCTACCTGCTTTCTGGGCTGAGATGGGGAACCGCTGAATTTTGGAGTTGGCTTGTGAAAAAATGTTCCAAACACACCCCATGCACAACTCCACCGGGGAAGGTGCCAGACAGGAGTTCTCCTGGTAGTTTTTACACTACCTTGGTAGGCATTTGAAAGGCACCACAAAAGTTGTTCTACCTGCTTTCTGGGCTGAGATGAGGAACAGCTGAATTTTGGAGTCGGCTGGTGGCAAAATGTTCCAAACACACCCCATGCACAACTCCACCGGGGAAGGTGCCAGACAGGAGTTTTCTTGATAGATTTTACATTGCTCTGGTAGGCACCTCAAAGACACCACAAAACTCGTTCTACCTGCTTTCTGGGCTGAGATGGGGAACAGCTGAATTTTGGAGTCGGCCGGTGACAAAATGTTCCAAACACACCCCCTGCACAACTCCACCGGGGAAGGTGCCAGACAGGAGTTCTCTTAATAGTTTTTACACTACCTTGGTAGGCATCTGAAAGACACCACAAAAGTTGTTCTACCTGCTTTCTGGGCTGAGATGGGGAACCGCTGAATTTTGGAGTCGGCCGGTGACAAAATGTTCCAAACACACCCTATGCACAACTCCACCGGGGAAGGTGCCAGACAAGAGTTCTCTTGATAGTTTTTACACTACCTTGGTAGGCAGCTGAAAGACACCAGAAAACTTGTTCTACCTGCTTTCTGGGCTGAGATGGGGAACCGCTGAATTTTGGAGTCGGCCGGTGACAAAATGTTCCACAGACACCCCATGCACAACTCCACCGGGGAAGGTGCCAGGAACGAATTCTGTTGGTAGTTTTTACACTACCTTGGTAGGCAGCTGCAAGGCACAAGAAAAGTTGTTCTACCTGCTTTCTGGGCTGAGATGGGGAACCGCTGAATTTTGGAGCCGGCCGGTGACAAAATGTTCCAAAGACACCCCATGCACAACTCCACCGGGGAAGGTGCCAGACAGGAGCTCTCCTGGTAGTTTTTACACTACCTTGGTAGGCATCTGAAAGGCACCACAAAAGTTGTTCTACCTGCTTTCTGGGCTGAGATGAGGAACAGCTGAATTTTGGAGTCGGCTGGTGGCAAAATGTTCCAAACACACCCCATGCACAACTCCACCGGGGAAGGTGCCAGACAGGAGTTTTCTTGATAGATTTTACATTGCTCTGGTAGGCACCTCAAAGACACCACAAAACTCCTTCTACCTGCTTTCTGGGCTGAGATGGGGAACCGCTGAATTTTGGACTCGGCTGGTGACAAAATGTTCCAAACACACCCTATGCACAACTCCACCGGGGAAGGTGCCAGACAGGAGTTCTCTTAATAGTTTTTACACTACCTTGGTAGGCATCTGAAAGGCACCACAAAAGTTGTTCTACCTGCTTTGTGGGCTGAGATGGGGAACAGCTGAATTTTGGACTCGGCTGGTGACAAAATTTTAATAAATACACCCCATGCACAACTCCACTAGCGAAGGTGCCAGGAACGAATTCTGTTGGTAGTTTTTACATTGCTCCGGTAGGCAGCTGAAAGGCACAAGAAAAGTTGTTGTACCTGCTTTCTGGGCTGAGATGGGGAACCGCTGAATTTTGGACTCGGCTGGTGACAAAATGTTCCAAAGACACCCCATGCACAACTCCACCGGGGAAGGTGCCAGACAGGAGTTCTCTTGGTAGATTTTACACTACCTTGGTAGGCATCTGAAAGGCACCACAAAAGTTGTTCTACCTGCTTTCTGGGCTGAGATGAGGAACAGCTGAATTTTGGAGCGGCTGGTGGCAAAATGTTCCAAACACACCCCATGCACAACTCCACCGGGGAAGGTGCCAGACAGGAGTTTTCTTGATAGATTTTACATTGCTCTGGTAGGCACCTCAAAGACACCACAAAACTCCTTCTACCTGCTTTCTGGGCTGAGATGGGGAACCGCTGAATTTTGGAGTCGGCTGGTGACAAAATGTTCCAAAGACACCCCATGCACAACTCCACCGGGGAAGGTGCCAGACAGGAGTTCTCTTAATAGTTTTTACACTACCTTGGTAGGCACCTGAAAGACACCACAAAAGTTGTTCTACCTGCTTTCTGGGCTGAGATGGGGAACCGCTGAATTTTGGACTCCGCTGGTGACAAAATGTTCCAAACACACCCCCTGCACAACTCCACCGGGGAAGGTGCCAGGCAGGAGTTCTCCTGCTAGTTTTTACATTGCTCCGGTAGGCATCTGAAAGATACCACAAAAGTTGTTCTACCTGCTTTCTGGGCTGAGATGGGGAACCGCTGAATTTTGGACTCCGCTGGTGACAAAATGTTCCAAACACACCCCCTGCACAACTCCACCGGGGAAGGTGCCAGACAAGAGTTCTCTTGATAGTTTTTACACTACCTTGGTAGGCACCTGAAAGACACCACAAAAGTTGTTCTACCTGCTTTCTGGGCTGAGATGGGGAACCGCTGAATTTTGGAGTCGGCCGGTGACAAAATGTTCCACAGACACCCCATGCATAACTCCACCGGGGAAGGTGCCAGGAACGAATTCTGTTGGTAGTTTTTACACTACCTTGGTAGGCAGCTGCAAGGCACAAGAAAAGTTGTTGTACCTGCTTTGTGGGCTGAGATGGGGAACAGCTGAATTTTGGACTCGGCTGGTGACAAAATGTTCCAAACACACCCCATGCACAACTCCACCGGGGAAGGTGCCAGACAGGAGTTCTCCTGGTAGTTTTTACATTGCTCCGGTAGGCATCTGAAAGATACCACAAAAGTTGTTCTACCTGCTTTCTGGGCTGAGATGGGGAACCGCTGAATTTTGGAGTCGGCCGGTGACAAAATGTTCCAAACACACCCCATGCACAACTCCACCGGGGAAGGTGCCAGAAAGGAGTTCTGTTGCTAGTTTTTACACTACCTTGGTAGGCATCTGAAAGACACCACAAAAGTTGTTCTACCTGCTTTCTGGGCTGAGATGGGGAACCGCTGAATTTTGGAGTCGGCTGGTGACAAAATGTTCCAAAGACACCCCCTGCACAACTCCACCGGGGAAGGTGCCAGACAGGAGTTCTCTTGGTAGATTTTACACTACCTTGGTAGGCATCTGAAAGGCACCACAAAAGTTGTTCTACCTGCTTTCTGGGCTGAGATGAGGAACAGCTGAATTTTGGAGCGGCTGGTGGCAAAATGTTCCAAACACACCCCATGCACAACTCCACCGGGGAAGGTGCCAGACAGGAGTTTTCTTGATAGATTTTACATTGCTCTGGTAGGCACCTCAAAGACACCACAAAACTCCTTCTACCTGCTTTCTGGGCTGAGATGGGGAACCGCTGAATTTTGGAGTCGGCTGGTGACAAAATGTTCCAAACACACCCCATGCACAACTCCACCGGGGAAGGTGCCAGACAGGAGTTCTCTTAGTAGTTTTTACACTACCTTGGTAGGCACCTGAAAGACACCACAAAAGTTGTTCTACCTGCTTTCTGGGCTGAGATGGGGAACCGCTGAATTTTGGACTCCGCTGGTGACAAAATGTTCCAAACACACCCCCTGCACAACTCCACCGGGGAAGGTGCCAGGCAGGAGTTCTCCTGCTAGTTTTTACATTGCTCCGGTAGGCATCTGAAAGATACCACAAAAGTTGTTCTACCTGCTTTCTGGGCTGAGATGGGGAACCGCTGAATTTTGGACTCCGCTGGTGACAAAATGTTCCAAACACACCCCCTGCACAACTCCACCGGGGAAGGTGCCAGACAAGAGTTCTCTTGATAGTTTTTACACTACCTTGGTAGGCAGCTGAAAGGCACCACAAAAGTTGTTCTACCTGCTTTCTGGGCTGAGATGGGGAACCGCTGAATTTTGGAGTCGGCCGGTGACAAAATGTTCCACAGACACCCCATGCACAACTCCACCGGGGAAGGTGCCAGGAACGAATTCTGTTGGTAGTTTTTACACTACCTTGGTAGGCAGCTGCAAGGCACAAGAAAAGTTGTTGTACCTGCTTTGTGGGCTGAGATGGGGAACAGCTGAATTTTGGACTCGGCTGGTGACAAAATGTTCCAAACACACCCCATGCACAACTCCACCGGGGAAGGTGCCAGACAGGAGTTCTCCTGGTAGTTTTTACATTGCTCCGGTAGGCATCTGAAAGATACCACAAAAGTTGTTCTACCTGCTTTCTGGGCTGAGATGGGGAACCGCTGAATTTTGGAGTCGGCCGGTGACAAAATGTTCCAAACACACCCCATGCACAACTCCACCGGGGAAGGTGCCAGAAAGGAGTTCTGTTGCTAGTTTTTACACTACCTTGGTAGGCATCTGAAAGACACCACAAAAGTTGTTCTACCTGCTTTCTGGGCTGAGATGGGGAACCGCTGAATTTTGGACTCGGCTGGTGACAAAATGTTCCAAACACACCCTATGCACAACTCCACCGGGGAAGGTGCCAGACAAGAGTTCTCTTGATAGTTTTTACACTACCTTGGTAGGCAGCTGAAAGGCACCACAAAAGTTGTTCTACCTGCTTTCTGGGCTGAGATGGGGAACCGCTGAATTTTGGAGTCGGCCGGTGACAAAATGTTCCACAGACACCCCATGCACAACTCCACCGGGGAAGGTGCCAGGAACGAATTCTGTTGGTAGTTTTTACACTACCTTGGTAGGCAGCTGCAAGGCACAAGAAAAGTTGTTCTACCTGCTTTCTGGGCTGAGATGGGGAACCGCTGAATTTTGGAGACGGCTGGTGACAAAATGTTCCAAACACACCCCATGCACAACTCCACCGGGGAAGGTGCCAGACAGGAGTTCTCCTGGTAGTTTTTACACTACCTTGGTAGGCATTTGAAAGGCACCACAAAAGTTGTTCTACCTGCTTTCTGGGCTGAGATGAGGAACAGCTGAATTTTGGAGTCGGCTGGTGGCAAAATGTTCCAAACACACCCCATGCACAACTCCACCGGGGAAGGTGCCAGACAGGAGTTTTCTTGATAGATTTTACATTGCTCTGGTAGGCACCTCAAAGACACCACAAAACTCCTTCTACCTGCTTTCTGGGCTGAGATGGGGAACAGCTGAATTTTGGAGTCGGCCGGTGACAAAATGTTCCAAACACACCCCATGCACAACTCCACCGGGGAAGGTGCCAGACAGGAGTTCTCTTAATAGTTTTTACACTACCTTGGTAGGCATCTGAAAGACACCACAAAAGTTGTTCTTCCTGCTTTCTGGGCTGAGATGGGGAACAGCTGAATTTTGGAGTCGGCTGGTGACAAAATGTTCCAAACACACCCCCTGCACAACTCCACCACGGAAGGTGCCAGACAGGAGTTCTCCTGGTAGTTTTTACATTGCTCCAGTAGGCATCTGAAAGACACCACAAAAGTTGTTCTACCTGCTTTCTGGGCTGAGATGGGGAAACGCTGAATTTTGGACTCCGCTGGTGACAAAATGTTCCAAACACACCCCCTGCACAACTCCACCGGGGAAGGTGCCAGACAGGAGTTCTCTTGATAGTTTTTACACTACCTTGGTAGGCACCTGAAAGACACCACAAAAGTTGTTCTTCCTGCTTTCTGGGCTGAGATGGGGAACCGCTGAATTTTGGAGTCGGCCGGTGACAAAATGTTCCACAGACACCCCATGCACAACTCCACCGGGGAAGGTGCCAGGAACGAATTCTGTTGGTAGTTTTTACACTACCTTGGTAGGCAGCTGAAAGGGACCACAAAAGTTGTTCTACCTGCTTTCTGGGCTGAGATGGGGAACCCCTGAATTTTGGAGTCGGCTGGTGACAAAATGTTCCAAACACACCCCCTGCACAACTCCACCGGGGAAGGTGCCAGACAGGAGTTCTCTTAGTAGTTTTTACACTACCTTGGTAGGCAGCTGAAAGACACCACAAAAGTTGTTCTACCTGCTTTCTGGGCTGAGATGGGGAACCGCTGAATTTTGGAGTCGGCCGGTGACAAAATGTTCCAAACACACCCCATGCACAACTCCACCGGGGAAGGTGCCAGAAAGGAGTTCTGTTGCTAGTTTTTACACTACCTTGGTAGGCATCTGAAAGACACCACAAAAGTTGTTCTACCTGCTTTCTGGGCTGAGATGGGGAACCGCTGAATTTTGGACTCGGCTGGTGACAAAATGTTCCAAACACACCCTATGCACAACTCCACCGGGGAAGGTGCCAGACAAGAGTTCTCTTGATAGTTTTTACACTACCTTGGTAGGCAGCTGAAAGGCACCAGAAAACTTGTTCTACCTGCTTTCTGGGCTGAGATGGGGAACCGCTGAATTTTGGAGTCGGCCGGTGACAAAATGTTCCACAGACACCCCATGCACAACTCCACCGGGGAAGGTGCCAGGAACGAATTCTGTTGGTAGTTTTTACACTACCTTGGTAGGCAGCTGCAAGGCACAATAAAAGTTGTTCTACCTGCTTTCTGGGCTGAGATGGGGAACCGCTGAATTTTGGAGTCGGCTGGTGACAAAATGTTCCAAACACACCCCATGCACAACTCCACCGGGGAAGGTGCCAGACAGGAGTTCTCCTGGTAGTTTTTACATTGCTCCGGTAGGCACCTGAAAGACACCACAAAAGTTGTTCTACCTGCTTTCTGGGCTGAGATGGGGAACCGCTGAATTTTGGACTCCGCTGGTGACAAAATGTTCCAAACACACCCCCTGCACAACTCCACCGGGGAAGGTGCCAGGCAGGAGTTCTCCTGCTAGTTTTTACATTGCTCCGGTAGGCATCTGAAAGATACCACAAAAGTTGTTCTACCTGCTTTCTGGGCTGAGATGGGGAACCGCTGAATTTTGGACTCGGCTGGTGACAAAATGTTCCAAACACACCCCCTGCACAACTCCACCGGGGAAGGTGCCAGACAAGAGTTCTCTTGATAGTTTTTACACTACGTTGGTAGGCACCTGAAAGACACCACAAAAGTTGTTCTACCTGCTTTCTGGGCTGAGATGGGGAACCGCTGAATTTTGGAGTCGGCCGGTGACAAAATGTTCCAAAGACACCCCATGCATAACTCCACCGGGGAAGGTGCCAGGAACGAATTCTGTTGGTAGTTTTTACACTACCTTGGTAGGCAGCTGCAAGGCACAAGAAAAGTTGTTGTACCTGCTTTGTGGGCTGAGATGGGGAACAGCTGAATTTTGGACTCGGCTGGTGACAAAATGTTCCAAACACACCCCATGCACAACTCCACCGGGGAAGGTGCCAGACAGGAGTTCTCCTGGTAGTTTTTACATTGCTCCGGTAGGCATCTGAAAGATACCACAAAAGTTGTTCTACCTGCTTTCTGGGCTGAGATGGGGAACCGCTGAATTTTGGACTCGGCCGGTGACAAAATGTTCCAAACACACCCCATGCACAACTCCACCGGGGAAGGTGCCAGACAGGAGTTCTCTTGGTAGTTTTTACACTACCTTGGTAGGCATCTGAAAGACACCACAAAAGTTGTTCTACCTGCTTTCTGGGCTGAGATGGGGAACCGCTGAATTTTGGACTCCGCTGGTGACAAAATGTTCCAAACACACCCTATGCACAACTCCACCGGGGAAGGTGCCAGACAGGAGTTCTCTTAATAGTTTTTACACTACCTTGGTAGGCATCTGAAAGGCACCAGAAAACTTGTTCTTCCTGCTTTCTGGGCTGAGATGGGGAACCGCTGAATTTTGGAGTCGGCCGGTGACAAAATGTTCCACAGACACCCCATGCACAACTCCACCGGGGAAGGTGCCAGGAACGAATTCTGTTGGTAGTTTTTACACTACCTTGGTAGGCAGCTGCAAGGCACAAGAAAAGTTGTTCTACCTGCTTTCTGGGCTGAGATGGGGAACCGCTGAATTTTGGAGACGGCTGGTGACAAAATGTTCCAAACACACCCCATGCACAACTCCACCGGGGAAGGTGCCAGACAGGAGTTCTCCTGGTAGTTTTTACACTACCTTGGTAGGCATTTGAAAGGCACCACAAAAGTTGTTCTACCTGCTTTCTGGGCTGAGATGAGGAACAGCTGAATTTTGGAGTCGGCTGGTGGCAAAATGTTCCAAACACACCCCATGCACAACTCCACCGGGGAAGGTGCCAGACAGGAGTTTTCTTGATAGATTTTACATTGCTCTGGTAGGCACCTCAAAGACACCACAAAACTCCTTCTACCTGCTTTCTGGGCTGAGATGGGGAACAGCTGAATTTTGGAGTCGGCCGGTGACAAAATGTTCCAAACACACCCCATGCACAACTCCACCGGGGAAGGTGCCAGACAGGAGTTCTCTTAATAGTTTTTACACTACCTTGGTAGGCATCTGAAAGACACCACAAAAGTTGTTCTTCCTCCTTTCTGGGCTGAGATGGGGAACAGCTGAATTTTGGACTCGGCTGGTGACAAAATGTTCCAAACACACCCCCTGCACAACTCCACCACGGAAGGTGCCAGACAGGAGTTCTCCTGGTAGTTTTTACATTGCTCCGGTAGGCATCTGAAAGACACCACAAAAGTTGTTCTACCTGCTTTCTGGGCTGAGATGGGGAACCGCTGAATTTTGGACTCCGCTGGTGACAAAATGTTCCAAACACACCCCCTGCACAACTCCACCGGGGAAGGTGCCAGACAGGAGTTCTCTTGATAGTTTTTACACTACCTTGGTAGGCACCTGAAAGACACCACAAAAGTTGTTCTTCCTGCTTTCTGGGCTGAGATGGGGAACCGCTGAATTTTGGAGTCGGCCGGTGACAAAATGTTCCACAGACACCCCATGCACAACTCCACCGGGGAAGGTGCCAGGAACGAATTCTGTTGGTAGTTTTTACACTACCTTGGTAGGCAGCTGAAAGGGACCACAAAAGTTGTTCTACCTGCTTTCTGGGCTGAGATGGGGAACCCCTGAATTTTGGAGTCGGCTGGTGACAAAATGTTCCAAACACACCCCCTGCACAACTCCACCGGGGAAGGTGCCAGACAGGAGTTCTCTTAGTAGTTTTTACACTACCTTGGTAGGCACCTGAAAGACACCACAAAAGTTGTTCTACCTGCTTTCTGGGCTGAGATGGGGAACCGCTGAATTTTGGAGTCGGCCGGTGACAAAATGTTCCAAACACACCCCCTGCACAACTCCACCGGGGAAGGTGCCAGAAAGGAGTTCTGTTGCTAGTTTTTACACTACCTTGGTAGGCATCTGAAAGACACCACAAAAGTTGGTCTACCTGCTTTCTGGGCTGAGATGGGGAACCGCTGAATTTTGGACTCGGCTGGTGACAAAATGTTCCAAACACACCCTATGCACAACTCCACCGGGGAAGGTGCCAGACAAGAGTTCTCTTGATAGTTTTTACACTACCTTGGTAGGCAGCTGAAAGGCACCAGAAAACTTGTTCTACCTGCTTTCTGGGCTGAGATGGGGAACCGCTGAATTTTGGAGTCGGCTGGTGACAAAATGTTCCAAACACACCCCCTGCACAACTCCACCGGGGAAGGTGCCAGGAACGAATTCTGTTGGTAGTTTTTACACTACCTTGGTAGGCAGCTGCAAGGCACAAGAAAAGTTGTTCTACCTGCTTTCTGGGCTGAGATGGGGAACCGCTGAATTTTGGAGTCGGCTGGTGACAAAATGTTCCAAACACACCCCCTGCACAACTCCACCGGGGAAGGTGCCAGACAGGAGTTCTCCTGGTAGTTTTTACATTGCTCCGGTAGGCACCTGAAAGACACCACAAAAGTTGTTCTACCTGCTTTCTGGGCTGAGATGAGGAACAGCTGAATTTTGGAGTCGGCTGGTGGCAAAATGTTCCAAACACACCCCATGCACAACTCCACCGGGGAAGGTGCCAGACAGGAGTTTTCTTGATAGATTTTACATTGCTCTGGTAGGCACCTCAAAGACACCACAAAACTCGTTCTACCTGCTTTCTGGGCTGAGATGGGGAAACGCTGAATTTTGGAGTCGGCTGGTGAGAAAATGTTCCAAACACACCCCCTGCACAACTCCACCGGGGAAGGTGCCAGACAGGAGTTCTCCTGGTAGTTTTTACATTGCTCCGGTAGGCATCTGAAAGATACCACAAAAGTTGTTCTACCTGCTTTCTGGGCTGAGATGGGGAACCGCTGAATTTTGGAGTCGGCCGGTGACAAAATGTTCCAAAGACACCCCATGCACAACTCCACCGGGGAAGGTGCCAGACAGGAGTTCTCTTAGTAGTTTTTACACTACCTTGGTAGGCATCTGAAAGGCACAAGAAAAGTTGTTGTACCTGCTTTCTGGGCTGAGATGGGGAACCGCTGAATTTTGGACTCGGCTGGTGACAAAATGTTCCAAAGACACCCCATGCACAACTCCACCGGGGAAGGTGCCAGACAGGAGTTCTGTTGGTAGATTTTACACTACCTTGGTAGGCAGCTGAAAGGCACCACAAAAGTTGTTCTACCTGCTTTCTGGGCTGAGATGGGGAACCGCTGAATTTTGGAGTCGGCCGGTGACAAAATGTTCCAAACACACCCCCTGCACAACTCCACCGGGGAAGGTGCCAGGCAGGAGTTCTGTTGCTAGTTTTTACACTACCTTGGTAGGCATCTGAAAGACACCACAAAAGTTGTTCTACCTGCTTTCTGGGCTGAGATGGGGAACCGCTGAATTTTGGACTCGGCTGGTGACAAAATGTTCCAAACACACCCTATGCACAACTCCACCGGGGAAGGTGCCAGACAAGAGTTCTCTTGATAGTTTTTACACTACCTTGGTAGGCAGCTGAAAGGTACCAGAAAACTTGTTCTACCTGCTTTCTGGGCTGAGATGGGGAACCGCTGAATTTTGGAGTCGGCCGGTGACAAAATGTTCCACAGACACCCCATGCACAACTCCACCGGGGAAGGTGCCAGGAACGAATTCTGTTGGTAGTTTTTACACTACCTTGGTAGGCAGCTGCAAGGCACAAGAAAAGTTGTTCTACCTGCTTTCTGGGCTGAGATGGGGAACCGCTGAATTTTGGAGTCGGCTGGTGACAAAATGTTCCAAACACACCCCCTGCACAACTCCACCGGGGAAGGTGCCAGACAGGAGTTCTCCTGGTAGTTTTTACATTGCTCCGGTAGGCACCTGAAAGACACCACAAAAGTTGTTCTACCTGCTTTCTGGGCTGAGATGAGGAACAGCTGAATTTTGGAGTCGGCTGGTGGCAAAATGTTCCAAACACACCCCATGCACAACTCCACCGGGGAAGGTGCCAGACAGGAGTTTTCTTGATAGATTTTACATTGCTCTGGTAGGCACCTCAAAGACACCACAAAACTCGTTCTACCTGCTTTCTGGGCTGAGATGGGGAAACGCTGAATTTTGGAGTCGGCTGGTGACAAAATGTTCCAAACACACCCCCTGCACAACTCCACCGGGGAAGGTGCCAGACAGGAGTTCTCCTGGTAGTTTTTACATTGCTCCGGTAGGCATCTGAAAGATACCACAAAAGTTGTTCTACCTGCTTTCTGGGCTGAGATGGGGAACCGCTGAATTTTGGAGTCGGCCGGTGACAAAATGTTCCAAAGACACCCCATGCACAACTCCACCGGGGAAGGTGCCAGACAGGAGTTCTCTTAGTAGTTTTTACACTACCTTGGTAGGCATCTGAAAGGCACAAGAAAAGTTGTTGTACCTGCTTTCTGGGCTGAGATGGGGAACCGCTGAATTTTGGACTCGGCTGGTGACAAAATGTTCCAAAGACACCCCATGCACAACTCCACCGGGGAAGGTGCCAGACAGGAGTTCTGTTGGTAGATTTTACACTACCTTGGTAGGCAGCTGAAAGGCACCACAAAAGTTGTTCTACCTGCTTTCTGGGCTGAGATGGGGAACCGCTGAATTTTGGAGTCGGCCGGTGACAAAATGTTCCAAACACACCCCATGCACAACTCCACCGGGGAAGGTGCCAGGCAGGAGTTCTGTTGCTAGTTTTTACACTACCTTGGTAGGCATCTGAAAGACACCACAAAAGTTGTTCTACCTGCTTTCTGGACTGAGATGGGGAACCGCTGAATTTTGGACTCGGCTGGTGACAAAATGTTCCAAACAAAACCTATGCACAACTCCACCGGGGAAGGTGCCAGACAAGAGTTCTCTTGATAGTTTTTACACTACCTTGGTAGGCAGCTGAAAGGCACCAGAAAACTTGTTCTACCTGCTTTGTGGGCTGAGATGGGGAACCGCTGAATTTTGGAGTCGGCCGGTGACAAAATGTTCCACAGACACCCTATGCACAACTCCACCGGGGAAGGTGCCAGGAACGAATTCTGTTGGTAGTTTTTACACTACCTTGGTAGGCAGCTGCAAGGCACAAGAAAAGTTGTTCTACCTGCTTTCTGGGCTGAGATGGGGAACCGCTGAATTTTGGAGTTGGCTTGTGACAAAATGTTCCAAACACACCCCATGCACAACTCCACCGGGGAAGGTGCCAGACAGGAGTTCTCCTGGTAGTTTTTACACTACCTTGGTAGGCATTTGAAAGGCACCAGAAAAGTTGTTCTTCCTGCTTTCTGGGCTGAGATGAGGAACAGCTGAATTTTGGAGTGGGCTGGTGGCAAAATGTTCCAAACACACCCCATGCACAGCTCCACCACGGAAGGTGCCAGACAGGAGTTCTCCTGGTAGTTTTTACATTGCTCTGGTAGGCACCTCAAAGACACCACAAAACTCGTTCTACCTGCTTTCTGGGCTGAGATGGGGAACAGCTGAATTTTGGACTCGGCCGGTGACAAAATGTTCCAAACACACCCCATGCACAACTCCACCGGGGAAGGTGCCAGACAGGAGTTCTCTTGGTAGTTTTTACACTACCTTGGTAGGCAGCTGAAAGGCACCACAAAAGTTGTTCTACCTGCTTTCTGGGCTGAGATGGGGAAACGCTGAATTTTGGACTCGGCTGGTGACAAAATGTTCCAAACACACCCCCTGCACAACTCCACCGGGGAAGGTGCCAGGCAGGAGTTCTCCTGGTAGTTTTTACATTGCTCCGGTAGGCACCTGAAAGACACCACAAAAGTTGTTCTACCTGCTTTCTGGGCTGAGATGGGGAAACGCTGAATTTTGGACTCCGCTGGTGACAAAATGTTCCAAACACACCCCCTGCACAACTCCACCGGGGAAGGTGCCAGACAAGAGTTCTCTTGATAGTTTTTACACTACCTTGGTAGGCACCTGAAAGACACCACAAAAGTTGTTCTTCCTGCTTTCTGGGCTGAGATGGGGAACCGCTGAATTTTGGAGTCGGCCGGTGACAAAATGTTCCAAAGACACCCCATGCATAACTCCACCGGGGAAGGTGCCAGGAACGAATTCTGTTGGTAGTTTTTACACTACCTTGGTAGGCAGCTGAAAGGGACCACAAAAGTTGTTCTACCTGCTTTCTGGGCTGAGATGGGGAACCCCTGAATTTTGGAGTCGGCTGGTGACAAAATGTTCCAAACACACCCCCTGCACAACTCCACCGGGGAAGGTGCCAGACAGGAGTTCTCTTAGTAGTTTTTACACTACCTTGGTAGGCACCTGAAAGACACCACAAAAGTTGTTGTACCTGCTTTCTGGGCTGAGATGGGGAACCGCTGAATTTTGCAGTCGGCCGGTGACAAAATGTTCCAAACACACCCCCTGCACAACTCCACCGGGGAAGGTGCCAGAAAGGAGATCTCTTGATAGTTTTTACACTACCTTGGTAGGCATCTGAAAGGCACCACAAAAGTTGTTCTACCTGCTTTCTGGGCTGAGATGGGGAACCGCTGAATTTTGGAGTCGGCTGGTGACAAAATGTTCCAAACACACCCCCTGCACAACTCCACCGGGGAAGGTGCCAGGCAGGAGTTCTCCTGGTAGTTTTTACATTGCTCCGGTAGGCATCTAAAAGACACCACAAAAGTTGTTCTACCTGCTTTCTGGGCTGAGATGGGGAACCGCTGAATTTTGGAGTCGGCTGGTGACAAAATGTTCCAAACACACCCCATGCACAACTCCACCGGGGAAGGTGCCAGACAGGAGTTTTCTTGATAGATTTTACATTGCTCTGGTAGGCACCTCAAAGACACCACAAAACTCCTTCTACCTGCTTTCTGGGCTGAGATGGGGAACAGCTGAATTTTGGACTCGGCCGGTGACAAAATGTTCCAAAGACACCCCATGCACAACTCCACCGGGGAAGGTGCCAGACAGGAGTTCTCTTAATAGTTTTTACACTACCTTGGTAGGCATCTGAAAAACACCACAAAAGTTGTTCTACCTGCTTTCTGGGCTGAGATGGGGAACCGCTGAATTTTGGACTCGGCTGGTGACAAAATGTTCCAAACACACCCCCTGCACAACTCCACCGGGGAAGGTGCCAGACAGGAGTTCTCCTGGTAGTTTTTACATTGCTCCGGTAGGCACCTGAAAGACACCACAAAAGTTGTTCTACCTGCTTTCTGGGCTGAGATGGGGAACCGCTGAATTTTGGAGTCGGCCGGTGACAAAATGTTCCAAACACACCCCCTGCACAACTCCACCGGGGAAGGTGCCAGACAAGAGTTCTCTTGATAGTTTTTACTCTACCTTGGTAGGCACCTGAAAGACACCACAAAAGTTGTTCTTCCTGCTTTCTGGGCTGAGATGGGGAACCGCTGAATTTTGGAGTCGGCCGTTGACAAAATGTTCCAAACACACCCCATGCACAACTCCACCGGGGAAGGTGCCAGAAAGGAGATCTCTTGATAGTTTTTACACTACCTTGGTAGGCATCTAAAAGACACCACAAAAGTTGTTCTACCTGCTTTCTGGGCTGAGATGGGGAACCGCTGAATTTTGGAGTCGGCTGGTGACAAAATGTTCCAATCACACCCCCTGCACAACTCCACCGGGGAAGGTGCCAGACAGGAGTTCTCTTAGTAGTTTTTAGACTACCTTGGTAGGCATCTGAAAGGCACCACAAAAGTTGTTCTACCTGCTTTGTGGGCTGAGATGGGGAACAGCTGAATTTTGGACTCAGCTGGTGACAAAATTTTAATAAATACACCCCATGCACAACTCCACTAGCGAAGGTGCCAGGAACGAATTCTGTTGGTAGTTTTTACATTGCTCCGGTAGGCAGCTGAAAGGCACAAGAAAAGTTGTTGTACCTGCTTTCTGGGCTGAGATGGGGAACCGCTGAATTTTGGACTCGGCTGGTGACAAAATGTTCCAAAGACACCCCCTGCACAACTCCACCGGGGAAGGTGCCAGACAGGAGTTCTCTTGGTAGATTTTACACTACCTTGGTAGGCATCTGAAAGGCACCACAAAAGTTGTTCTACCTGCTTTCTGGGCTGAGATGGGGAACCGCTGAATTTTGGAGTCGGCCGGTGACAAAATGTTCCAAACACACCCCATGCACAACTCCACCGGGGAAGGTGCCAGACAGGAGTTTTCTTGATAGATTTTACATTGCTCTGGTAGGCACCTCAAAGACACCACAAAACTCCTTCTACCTGCTTTCTGGGCTGAGATGGGGAACCGCTGAATTTTGGAGTCGGCTGGTGACAAAATGTTCCAAAGACACCCCATGCACAACTCCACCGGGGAAGGTGCCAGACAGGAGTTCTCTTAATAGTTTTTACACTACCTTGGTAGGCACCTGAAAGACACCACAAAAGTTGTTCTACCTGCTTTCTGGGCTGAGATGGGGAACCGCTGAATTTTGGACTCCGCTGGTGACAAAATGTTCCAAACACACCCCCTGCACAACTCCACCGGGGAAGGTGCCAGGCAGGAGTTCTCCTGCTAGTTTTTACATTGCTCCGGTAGGCATCTGAAAGATACCACAAAAGTTGTTCTACCTGCTTTCTGGGCTGAGATGGGGAAACGCTGAATTTTGGACTCCGCTGGTGACAAAATGTTCCAAACACACCCCCTGCACAACTCCACCGGGGAAGGTGCCAGACAAGAGTTCTCTTGATAGTTTTTACACTACCTTGGTAGGCACCTGAAAGACACCACAAAAGTTGTTCTTCCTGCTTTCTGGGCTGAGATGGGGAACCGCTGAATTTTGGAGTCGGCCGGTGACAAAATGTTCCACAGACACCCCATGCATAACTCCACCGGGGAAGGTGCCAGGAACGAATTCTGTTGGTAGTTTTTACACTACCTTGGTAGGCAGCTGCAAGGCACAAGAAAAGTTGTTGTACCTGCTTTGTGGGCTGAGATGGGGAACAGCTGAATTTTGGAGTCGGCTGGTGACAAAATGTTCCACAAACACACCCCCTGCACAACTCCACCGGGGAAGGTGCCAGACAGGAGTTCTCCTGGTAGTTTTTACATTGCTCCAGTAGGCATCTGAAAGACACCACAAAAGTTGTTCTACCTGCTTTCTGGGCTGAGATGGGGAACCGCTGAATTTTGGAGTCGGCCGGTGACAAAATGTTCCAAACACACCCCATGCACAACTCCACCGGGGAAGGTGCCAGAAAGGAGTTCTGTTGCTAGTTTTTACACTACCTTGGTAGGCATCTGAAAGACACCACAAAAGTTGTTCTACCTGCTTTCTGGGCTGAGATGGGGAACCGCTGAATTTTGGACTCGGCTGGTGACAAAATGTTCCAAACACACCCTATGCACAACTCCACCGGGGAAGGTGCCAGACAAGAGTTCTCTTGATAGTTTTTACACTACCTTGGTAGGCAGCTGAAAGGCACCAGAAAACTTGTTCTACCTGCTTTCTGGGCTGAGATGGGGAACCGCTGAATTTTGGAGTCGGCCGGTGACAAAATGTTCCACAGACACCCCATGCACAACTCCACCGGGGAAGGTGCCAGGAACGAATTCTGTTGGTAGTTTTTACACTACCTTGGTAGGCAGCTGCAAGGCACAAGAAAAGTTGTTCTACCTGCTTTCTGGGCTGAGATGGGGAACCGCTGAATTTTGGAGTTGGCTTGTGACAAAATGTTCCAAACACACCCCATGCACAACTCCACCGGGGAAGGTGCCAGACAGGAGTTCTCCTGGTAGTTTTTACACTACCTTGGTAGGCATTTGAAAGGCACCACAAAAGTTGTTCTACCTGCTTTCTGGGCTGAGATGAGGAACAGCTGAATTTTGGAGTCGGCTGGTGGCAAAATGTTCCAAACACACCCCATGCACAACTCCACCGGGGAAGGTGCCAGACAGGAGTTTTCTTGATAGATTTTACATTGCTCTGGTAGGCACCTCAAAGACACCACAAAACTCGTTCTACCTGCTTTCTGGGCTGAGATGGGGAACAGCTGAATTTTGGAGTCGGCCGGTGACAAAATGTTCCAAACACACCCCATGCACAACTCCACCGGGGAAGGTGCCAGACAGGAGTTCTCTTAATAGTTTTTACACTACCTTGGTAGGCATTTGAAAGACACCACAAAAGTTGTTCTACCTGCTTTCTGGGCTGAGATGGGGAACCGCTGAATTTTGGAGTCGGCCGGTGACAAAATGTTCCAAACACACCCTATGCACAACTCCACCGGGGAAGGTGCCAGACAAGAGTTCTCTTGATAGTTTTTACACTACCTTGGTAGGCAGCTGAAAGACACCAGAAAACTTGTTCTACCTGCTTTCTGGGCTGAGATGGGGAACCGCTGAATTTTGGAGTCGGCCGGTGACAAAATGTTCCACAGACACCCCATGCACAACTCCACCGGGGAAGGTGCCAGGAACGAATTCTGTTGGTAGTTTTTACACTACCTTGGTAGGCAGCTGCAAGGCACAAGAAAAGTTGTTCTACCTGCTTTGTGGGCTGAGATGGGGAACAGCTGAATTTTGGACTCGGCTGGTGACAAAATTTTAATAAATACACCCCATGCACAACTCCACTAGCGAAGGTGCCAGGAACGAATTCTGTTGGTAGTTTTTACATTGCTCCGGTAGGCAGCTGAAAGGCACAAGAAAAGTTGTTGTACCTGCTTTCTGGGCTGAGATGGGGAACCGCTGAATTTTGGACTCCGCTGGTGACAAAATGTTCCAAACACACCCCCTGCACAACTCCACCGGGGAAGGTGCCAGGCAGGAGTTCTCCTGCTAGTTTTTACATTGCTCCGGTAGGCATCTGAAAGATACCACAAAAGTTGTTCTACCTGCTTTCTGGGCTGAGATGGGGAAACGCTGAATTTTGGACTCCGCTGGTGACAAAATGTTCCAAACACACCCCCTGCACAACTCCACCGGGGAAGGTGCCAGACAAGAGTTCTCTTGATAGTTTTTACACTACCTTGGTAGGCACCTGAAAGACACCACAAAAGTTGTTCTTCCTGCTTTCTGGGCTGAGATGGGGAACCGCTGAATTTTGGACTCCGCTGGTGACAAAATGTTCCAAACACACCCTATGCACAACTCCACCGGGGAAGGTGCCAGACAAGAGTTCTCTTAATAGTTTTTACACTACCTTGGTAGGCATCTGAAAGGCACCAGAAAACTTGTTCTACCTGCTTTCTGGGCTGAGATGGGGAACCGCTGAATTTTGGAGTCGGCCGGTGACAAAATGTTCCACAGACACCCCATGCACAACTCCACCGGGGAAGGTGCCAGGAACGAATTCTGTTGGTAGTTTTTACACTACCTTGGTAGGCAGCTGCAAGGCACAAGAAAAGTTGTTCTACCTGCTTTCTGGGCTGAGATGGGGAACCGCTGAATTTTGGAGACGGCTGGTGACAAAATGTTCCAAACACACCCCATGCACAACTCCACCGGGGAAGGTGCCAGACAGGAGTTCTCCTGGTAGTTTTTACACTACCTTGGTAGGCATTTGAAAGGCACCACAAAAGTTGTTGTACCTGCTTTCTGGGCTGAGATGGGGAACAGCTGAATTTTGGAGTCGGCTGGTGGCAAAATGTTCCAAACACACCCCATGCACAACTCCACCGGGGAAGGTGCCAGACAGGAGTTTTCTTGATAGATTTTACATTGCTCTGGTAGGCACCTCAAAGACACCACAAAACTCCTTCTACCTGCTTTCTGGGCTGAGATGGGGAACAGCTGAATTTTGGAGTCGGCCGGTGACAAAATGTTCCAAACACACCCCATGCACAACTCCACCGGGGAAGGTGCCAGACAGGAGTTCTCTTAATAGTTTTTACACTACCTTGGTAGGCATCTGAAAGACACCACAAAAGTTGTTCTTCCTGCTTTCTGGGCTGAGATGGGGAACAGCTGAATTTTGGACTCGGCTGGTGACAAAATGTTCCAAACACACCCCCTGCACAACTCCACCACGGAAGGTGCCAGACAGGAGTTCTCCTGGTAGTTTTTACATTGCTCCGGTAGGCATCTGAAAGACACCACAAAAGTTGTTCTACCTGCTTTCTGGGCTGAGATGGGGAAACGCTGAATTTTGGACTCCGCTGGTGACAAAATGTTCCAAACACACCCCCTGCACAACTCCACCGGGGAAGGTGCCAGACAGGAGTTCTCTTGATAGTTTTTACACTACCTTGGTAGGCACCTGAAAGACACCACAAAAGTTGTTCTTCCTGCTTTCTGGGCTGAGATGGGGAACCGCTGAATTTTGGAGTCGGCCGGTGACAAAATGTTCCACAGACACCCCATGCACAACTCCACCGGGGAAGGTGCCAGGAACGAATTCTGTTGGTAGTTTTTACACTACCTTGGTAGGCAGCTGAAAGGGACCACAAAAGTTGTTCTACCTGCTTTCTGGGCTGAGATGGGGAACCCCTGAATTTTGGAGTCGGCTGGTGACAAAATGTTCCAAACACACCCCCTGCACAACTCCACCGGGGAAGGTGCCAGACAGGAGTTCTCTTAGTAGTTTTTACACTACCTTGGTAGGCACCTGAAAGACACCACAAAAGTTGTTCTACCTGCTTTCTGGGCTGAGATGGGGAACCGCTGAATTTTGGAGTCGGCCGGTGACAAAATGTTCCAAACACACCCCCTGCACAACTCCACCGGGGAAGGTGCCAGACAGGAGTTCTCCTGGTAGTTTTTACACTACCTTGGTAGGCATTTGAAAGGCACCACAAAAGTTGTTCTACCTGCTTTCTGGGCTGAGATGAGGAACAGCTGAATTTTGGAGTCGGCTGGTGGCAAAATGTTCCAAACACACCCCATGCACAACTCCACCGGGGAAGGTGCCAGACAGGAGTTTTCTTGATAGATTTTACATTGCTCTGGTAGGCACCTCAAAGACACCACAAAACTCGTTCTACCTGCTTTCTGGGCTGAGATGGGGAACCGCTGAATTTTGGAGTCGGCCGGTGACAAAATGTTCCAAACACACCCCATGCACAACTCCACCGGGGAAGGTGCCAGACAGGAGTTCTCTTAATAGTTTTTACACTACCTTGGTAGGCATTTGAAAGACACCACAAAAGTTGTTCTACCTGCTTTCTGGGCTGAGATGGGGAACCGCTGAATTTTGGAGTCGGCCGGTGACAAAATGTTCCAAACACACCCTATGCACAACTCCACCGGGGAAGGTGCCAGACAAGAGTTCTCTTGATAGTTTTTACACTACCTTGGTAGGCAGCTGAAAGACACCAGAAAACTTGTTCTACCTGCTTTCTGGGCTGAGATGGGGAACCGCTGAATTTTGGAGTCGGCCGGTGACAAAATGTTCCACAGACACCCCATGCACAACTCCACCGGGGAAGGTGCCAGGAACGAATTCTGTTGGTAGTTTTTACACTACCTTGGTAGGCAGCTGCAAGGCACAAGAAAAGTTGTTCTACCTGCTTTGTGGGCTGAGATGGGGAACAGCTGAATTTTGGACTCGGCTGGTGACAAAATTTTAATAAATACACCCCATGCACAACTCCACTAGCGAAGGTGCCAGGAACGAATTCTGTTGGTAGTTTTTACATTGCTCCGGTAGGCAGCTGAAAGGCACAAGAAAAGTTGTTGTACCTGCTTTCTGGGCTGAGATGGGGAACCGCTGAATTTTGGACTCCGCTGGTGACAAAATGTTCCAAAGACACCCCCTGCACAACTCCACCGGGGAAGGTGCCAGGCAGGAGTTCTCCTGCTAGTTTTTACATTGCTCCGGTAGGCATCTGAAAGATACCACAAAAGTTGTTCTACCTGCTTTCTGGGCTGAGATGGGGAACCGCTGAATTTTGGACTCCGCTGGTGACAAAATGTTCCAAACACACCCCCTGCACAACTCCACCGGGGAAGGTGCCAGACAAGAGTTCTCTTGATAGTTTTTACACTACCTTGGTAGGCACCTGAAAGACACCACAAAAGTTGTTCTTCCTGCTTTCTGGGCTGAGATGGGGAACCGCTGAATTTTGGACTCCGCTGGTGACAAAATGTTCCAAACACACCCTATGCACAACTCCACCGGGGAAGGTGCCAGACAAGAGTTCTCTTAATAGTTTTTACACTACCTTGGTAGGCATCTGAAAGGCACCAGAAAACTTGTTCTACCTGCTTTCTGGGCTGAGATGGGGAACCGCTGAATTTTGGAGTCGGCCGGTGACAAAATGTTCCACAGACACCCCATGCACAACTCCACCGGGGAAGGTGCCAGGAACGAATTCTGTTGGTAGTTTTTACACTACCTTGGTAGGCAGCTGCAAGGCACAAGAAAAGTTGTTCTACCTGCTTTCTGGGCTGAGATGGGGAACCGCTGAATTTTGGAGACGGCTGGTGACAAAATGTTCCAAACACACCCCATGCACAACTCCACCGGGGAAGGTGCCAGACAGGAGTTCTCCTGGTAGTTTTTACACTACCTTGGTAGGCATTTGAAAGGCACCACAAAAGTTGTTCTACCTGCTTTCTGGGCTGAGATGAGGAACAGCTGAATTTTGGAGTCGGCTGGTGGCAAAATGTTCCAAACACACCCCATGCACAACTCCACCGGGGAAGGTGCCAGACAGGAGTTTTCTTGATAGATTTTACATTGCTCTGGTAGGCACCTCAAAGACACCACAAAACTCCTTCTACCTGCTTTCTGGGCTGAGATGGGGAACAGCTGAATTTTGGAGTCGGCCGGTGACAAAATGTTCCAAAGACACCCCATGCACAACTCCACCGGGGAAGGTGCCAGACAGGAGTTCTCTTAATAGTTTTTACACTACCTTGGTAGGCATCTGAAAGACACCACAAAAGTTGTTCTTCCTGCTTTCTGGGCTGAGATGGGGAACAGCTGAATTTTGGACTCGGCTGGTGACAAAATGTTCCAAACACACCCCCTGCACAACTCCACCACGGAAGGTGCCAGACAGGAGTTCTCCTGGTAGTTTTTACATTGCTCCGGTAGGCATCTGAAAGACACCACAAAAGTTGTTCTACCTGCTTTCTGGGCTGAGATGGGGAAACGCTGAATTTTGGACTCGGCTGGTGACAAAATGTTCCAAACACACCCCCTGCACAACTCCACCGGGGAAGGTGCCAGACAGGAGTTCTCTTGATAGTTTTTACACTACCTTGGTAGGCACCTGAAAGACACCACAAAAGTTGTTCTTCCTGCTTTCTGGGCTGAGATGGGGAACCGCTGAATTTTGGAGTCGGCCGGTGACAAAATGTTCCAAAGACACCCCATGCACAACTCCACCGGGGAAGGTGCCAGACAGGAGTTCTCTTAGTAGTTTTTACACTACCTTGGTAGGCATCTGAAAGGCACAAGAAAAGTTGTTGTACCTGCTTTCTGGGCTGAGATGGGGAACCGCTGAATTTTGGACTCGGCTGGTGACAAAATGTTCCAAAGACACCCCATGCACAACTCCACCGGGGAAGGTGCCAGACAGGAGTTCTGTTGGTAGATTTTACACTACCTTGGTAGGCAGCTGAAAGGCACCACAAAAGTTGTTCTACCTGCTTTCTGGGCTGAGATGGGGAACCGCTGAATTTTGGAGTCGGCCGGTGACAAAATGTTCCAAACACACCCCCTGCACAACTCCTCCGGGGAAGGTGCCAGGCAGGAGTTCTGTTGCTAGTTTTTACACTACCTTGGTAGGCATCTGAAAGACACCACAAAAGTTGTTCTACCTGCTTTCTGGGCTGAGATGGGGAACCGCTGAATTTTGGACTCGGCTGGTGACAAAATGTTCCAAACACACCCTATGCACAACTCCACCGGGGAAGGTGCCAGACAAGAGTTCTCTTGATAGTTTTTACACTACCTTGGTAGGCAGCTGAAAGGTACCAGAAAACTTGTTCTACCTGCTTTCTGGGCTGAGATGGGGAACCGCTGAATTTTGGAGTCGGCCGGTGACAAAATGTTCCACAGACACCCCATGCACAACTCCACCGGGGAAGGTGCCAGGAACGAATTCTGTTGGTAGTTTTTACACTACCTTGGTAGGCAGCTGCAAGGCACAAGAAAAGTTGTTCTACCTGCTTTCTGGGCTGAGATGGGGAACCGCTGAATTTTGGAGTCGGCTGGTGACAAAATGTTCCAAACACACCCCCTGCACAACTCCACCGGGGAAGGTGCCAGACAGGAGTTCTCCTGGTAGTTTTTACATTGCTCCGGTAGGCACCTGAAAGACACCACAAAAGTTGTTCTACCTGCTTTCTGGGCTGAGATGAGGAACAGCTGAATTTTGGAGTCGGCTGGTGGCAAAATGTTCCAAACACACCCCATGCACAACTCCACCGGGGAAGGTGCCAGACAGGAGTTTTCTTGATAGATTTTACATTGCTCTGGTAGGCACCTCAAAGACACCACAAAACTCGTTCTACCTGCTTTCTGGGCTGAGATGGGGAAACGCTGAATTTTGGAGTCGGCTGGTGACAAAATGTTCCAAACACACCCCCTGCACAACTCCACCGGGGAAGGTGCCAGACAGGAGTTCTCCTGGTAGTTTTTACATTGCTCCGGTAGGCATCTGAAAGATACCACAAAAGTTGTTCTACCTGCTTTCTGGGCTGAGATGGGGAACCGCTGAATTTTGGAGTCGGCCGGTGACAAAATGTTCCAAAGACACCCCATGCACAACTCCACCGGGGAAGGTGCCAGACAGGAGTTCTCTTAGTAGTTTTTACACTACCTTGGTAGGCATCTGAAAGGCACAAGAAAAGTTGTTGTACCTGCTTTCTGGGCTGAGATGGGGAACCGCTGAATTTTGGACTCGGCTGGTGACAAAATGTTCCAAAGACACCCCATGCACAACTCCACCGGGGAAGGTGCCAGACAGGAGTTCTGTTGGTAGATTTTACACTACCTTGGTAGGCAGCTGAAAGACACCACAAAAGTTGTTCTACCTGCTTTCTGGGCTGAGATGGGGAACAGCTGAATTTTGGAGTCGGCCGGTGACAAAATGTTCCAAACACACCCCATGCACAACTCCACCGGGGAAGGTGCCAGGCAGGAGTTCTGTTGCTAGTTTTTACACTACCTTGGTAGGCATCTGAAAGACACCACAAAAGTTGTTCTACCTGCTTTCTGGACTGAGATGGGGAACCGCTGAATTTTGGACTCGGCTGGTGACAAAATGTTCCAAACAAAACCTATGCACAACTCCACCGGGGAAGGTGCCAGACAAGAGTTCTCTTGATAGTTTTTACACTACCTTGGTAGGCAGCTGAAAGGCACCAGAAAACTTGTTCTACCTGCTTTGTGGGCTGAGATGGGGAACCGCTGAATTTTGGAGTCGGCCGGTGACAAAATGTTCCACAGACACCCTATGCACAACTCCACCGGGGAAGGTGCCAGGAACGAATTCTGTTGGTAGTTTTTACACTACCTTGGTAGGCAGCTGCAAGGCACAAGAAAAGTTGTTCTACCTGCTTTCTGGGCTGAGATGGGGAACCGCTGAATTTTGGAGTTGGCTTGTGACAAAATGTTCCAAACACACCCCATGCACAACTCCACCGGGGAAGGTGCCAGACAGGAGTTCTCCTGGTAGTTTTTACACTACCTTGGTAGGCATTTGAAAGGCACCAGAAAAGTTGTTCTTCCTGCTTTCTGGGCTGAGATGAGGAACAGCTGAATTTTGGAGTGGGCTGGTGGCAAAATGTTCCAAACACACCCCATGCACAGCTCCACCACGGAAGGTGCCAGACAGGAGTTCTCCTGGTAGTTTTTACATTGCTCTGGTAGGCACCTCAAAGACACCACAAAACTCGTTCTACCTGCTTTCTGGGCTGAGATGGGGAACAGCTGAATTTTGGACTCGGCCGGTGACAAAATGTTCCAAACACACCCCATGCACAACTCCACCGGGGAAGGTGCCAGACAGGAGTTCTCTTGGTAGTTTTTACACTACCTTGGTAGGCAGCTGAAAGGCACCACAAAAGTTGTTCTACCTGCTTTCTGGGCTGAGATGGGGAAACGCTGAATTTTGGACTCGGCTGGTGACAAAATGTTCCAAACACACCCCCTGCACAACTCCACCGGGGAAGGTGCCAGGCAGGAGTTCTCCTGGTAGTTTTTACATTGCTCCGGTAGGCACCTGAAAGACACCACAAAAGTTTTTCTACCTGCTTTCTGGGCTGAGATGGGGAACCGCTGAATTTTGGAGTCGGCTGGTGACAAAATGTTCCAAACACACCCCCTGCACAACTCCACCGGGGAAGGTGCCAGACAAGAGTTCTCTTGATAGTTTTTACACTACCTTGGTAGGCACCTGAAAGACACCACAAAAGTTGTTCTTCCTGCTTTCTGGGCTGAGATGGGGAACCGCTGAATTTTGGAGTCGGCCGGTGACAAAATGTTCCAAAGACACCCCATGCATAACTCCACCGGGGAAGGTGCCAGGAACGAATTCTGTTGGTAGTTTTTACACTACCTTGGTAGGCAGCTGAAAGGGACCACAAAAGTTGTTCTACCTGCTTTCTGGGCTGAGATGGGGAAACGCTGAATTTTGGACTCCGCTGGTGACAAAATGTTCCAAACACACCCCCTGCACAACTCCACCGGGGAAGGTGCCAGACAAGAGTTCTCTTGATAGTTTTTACACTACCTTGGTAGGCACCTGAAAGACACCACAAAAGTTGTTCTTCCTGCTTTCTGGGCTGAGATGGGGAACCGCTGAATTTTGGACTCCGCTGGTGACAAAATGTTCCAAACACACCCTATGCACAACTCCACCGGGGAAGGTGCCAGACAAGAGTTCTCTTAATAGTTTTTACACTACCTTGGTAGGCATCTGAAAGGCACCAGAAAACTTGTTCTACCTGCTTTCTGGGCTGAGATGGGGAACCGCTGAATTTTGGAGTCGGCCGGTGACAAAATGTTCCACAGACACCCCATGCACAACTCCACCGGGGAAGGTGCCAGGAACGAATTCTGTTGGTAGTTTTTACACTACCTTGGTAGGCAGCTGCAAGGCACAAGAAAAGTTGTTCTACCTGCTTTCTGGGCTGAGATGGGGAACCGCTGAATTTTGGAGACGGCTGGTGACAAAATGTTCCAAACACACCCCATGCACAACTCCACCGGGGAAGGTGCCAGACAGGAGTTCTCCTGGTAGTTTTTACACTACCTTGGTAGGCATTTGAAAGGCACCACAAAAGTTGTTCTACCTGCTTTCTGGGCTGAGATGAGGAACAGCTGAATTTTGGAGTCGGCTGGTGGCAAAATGTTCCAAACACACCCCATGCACAACTCCACCGGGGAAGGTGCCAGACAGGAGTTTTCTTGATAGATTTTACATTGCTCTGGTAGGCACCTCAAAGACACCACAAAACTCCTTCTACCTGCTTTCTGGGCTGAGATGGGGAACAGCTGAATTTTGGAGTCGGCCGGTGACAAAATGTTCCAAACACACCCCATGCACAACTCCACCGGGGAAGGTGCCAGACAGGAGTTCTCTTAATAGTTTTTACACTACCTTGGTAGGCATCTGAAAGACACCACAAAAGTTGTTCTTCCTGCTTTCTGGGCTGAGATGGGGAACAGCTGAATTTTGGACTCGGCTGGTGACAAAATGTTCCAAACACACCCCCTGCACAACTCCACCACGGAAGGTGCCAGACAGGAGTTCTCCTGGTAGTTTTTACATTGCTCCGGTAGGCATCTGAAAGACACCACAAAAGTTGTTCTACCTGCTTTCTGGGCTGAGATGGGGAAACGCTGAATTTTGGACTCCGCTGGTGACAAAATGTTCCAAACACACCCCCTGCACAACTCCACCGGGGAAGGTGCCAGACAGGAGTTCTCTTGATAGTTTTTACACTACCTTGGTAGGCAGCTGAAAGACACCACAAAAGTTGTTCTTCCTGCTTTCTGGGCTGAGATGGGGAACCGCTGAATTTTGGAGTCGGCCGGTGACAAAATGTTCCACAGACACCCCATGCACAACTCCACCGGGGAAGGTGCCAGGAACGAATTCTGTTGGTAGTTTTTACACTACCTTGGTAGGCAGCTGAAAGGGACCACAAAAGTTGTTCTACCTGCTTTCTGGGCTGAGATGGGGAACCCCTGAATTTTGGAGTTGGCTGGTGACAAAATGTTCCAAACACACCCCCTGCACAACTCCACCGGGGAAGGTGCCAGACAGGAGTTCTCTTAGTAGTTTTTACACTACCTTGGTAGGCACCTGAAAGACACCACAAAAGTTGTTCTACCTGCTTTCTGGGCTGAGATGGGGAACCGCTGAATTTTGGAGTCGGCTGGTGACAAAATGTTCCAAACACACCCCCTGCACAACTCCACCGGGGAAGGTGCCAGACAGGAGTTCTCCTGGTAGTTTTTACACTACCTTGGTAGGCATTTGAAAGGCACCACAAAAGTTGTTCTACCTGCTTTCTGGGCTGAGATGAGGAACAGCTGAATTTTGGAGTCGGCTGGTGGCAAAATGTTCCAAACACACCCCATGCACAACTCCACCGGGGAAGGTGCCAGACAGGAGTTTTCTTGATAGATTTTACATTGCTCTGGTAGGCACCTCAAAGACACCACAAAACTCGTTCTACCTGCTTTCTGGGCTGAGATGGGGAACCGCTGAATTTTGGAGTCGGCCGGTGACAAAATGTTCCAAACACACCCCATGCACAACTCCACCGGGGAAGGTGCCAGACAGGAGTTCTCTTAATAGTTTTTACACTACCTTGGTAGGCATTTGAAAGACACCACAAAAGTTGTTCTACCTGCTTTCTGGGCTGAGATGGGGAACCGCTGAATTTTGGAGTCGGCCGGTGACAAAATGTTCCAAACACACCCTATGCACAACTCCACCGGGGAAGGTGCCAGACAAGAGTTCTCTTGATAGTTTTTACACTACCTTGGTAGGCAGCTGAAAGACACCAGAAAACTTGTTCTACCTGCTTTCTGGGCTGAGATGGGGAACCGCTGAATTTTGGAGTCGGCCGGTGACAAAATGTTCCACAGACACCCCATGCACAACTCCACCGGGGAAGGTGCCAGGAACGAATTCTGTTGGTAGTTTTTACACTACCTTGGTAGGCAGCTGCAAGGCACAAGAAAAGTTGTTCTACCTGCTTTGTGGGCTGAGATGGGGAACAGCTGAATTTTGGACTCGGCTGGTGACAAAATTTTAATAAATACACCCCATGCACAACTCCACTAGCGAAGGTGCCAGGAACGAATTCTGTTGGTAGTTTTTACATTGCTCCGGTAGGCAGCTGAAAGGCACAAGAAAAGTTGTTGTACCTGCTTTCTGGGCTGAGATGGGGAACCGCTGAATTTTGGACTCCGCTGGTGACAAAATGTTCCAAACACACCCCCTGCACAACTCCACCGGGGAAGGTGCCAGGCAGGAGTTCTCCTGCTAGTTTTTACATTGCTCCGGTAGGCATCTGAAAGATACCACAAAAGTTGTTCTACCTGCTTTCTGGGCTGAGATGGGGAAACGCTGAATTTTGGACTCCGCTGGTGACAAAATGTTCCAAACACACCCCCTGCACAACTCCACCGGGGAAGGTGCCAGACAAGAGTTCTCTTGATAGTTTTTACACTACCTTGGTAGGCACCTGAAAGACACCACAAAAGTTGTTCTTCCTGCTTTCTGGGCTGAGATGGGGAACCGCTGAATTTTGGACTCCGCTGGTGACAAAATGTTCCAAACACACCCTATGCACAACTCCACCGGGGAAGGTGCCAGACAAGAGTTCTCTTAATAGTTTTTACACTACCTTGGTAGGCATCTGAAAGGCACCAGAAAACTTGTTCTACCTGCTTTCTGGGCTGAGATGGGGAACCGCTGAATTTTGGAGTCGGCCGGTGACAAAATGTTCCACAGACACCCCATGCACAACTCCACCGGGGAAGGTGCCAGGAACGAATTCTGTTGGTAGTTTTTACACTACCTTGGTAGGCAGCTGCAAGGCACAAGAAAAGTTGTTCTACCTGCTTTCTGGGCTGAGATGGGGAACCGCTGAATTTTGGAGACGGCTGGTGACAAAATGTTCCAAACACACCCCATGCACAACTCCACCGGGGAAGGTGCCAGACAGGAGTTCTCCTGGTAGTTTTTACACTACCTTGGTAGGCATTTGAAAGGCACCACAAAAGTTGTTCTACCTGCTTTCTGGGCTGAGATGAGGAACAGCTGAATTTTGGAGTCGGCTGGTGGCAAAATGTTCCAAACACACCCCATGCACAACTCCACCGGGGAAGGTGCCAGACAGGAGTTTTCTTGATAGATTTTACATTGCTCTGGTAGGCACCTCAAAGACACCACAAAACTCCTTCTACCTGCTTTCTGGGCTGAGATGGGGAACAGCTGAATTTTGGAGTCGGCCGGTGACAAAATGTTCCAAACACACCCCATGCACAACTCCACCGGGGAAGGTGCCAGACAGGAGTTCTCTTAATAGTTTTTACACTACCTTGGTAGGCATCTGAAAGACACCACAAAAGTTGTTCTTCCTGCTTTCTGGGCTGAGATGGGGAACAGCTGAATTTTGGACTCGGCTGGTGACAAAATGTTCCAAACACACCCCCTGCACAACTCCACCGGGGAAGGTGCCAGACAGGAGTTCTCCTGGTAGTTTTTACATTGCTCCGGTAGGCATCTGAAAGACACCACAAAAGTTGTTCTACCTGCTTTCTGGGCTGAGATGGGGAACCGCTGAATTTTGGAGTCGGCCGGTGACAAAATGTTCCAAAGACACCCCATGCACAACTCCACCGGGGAAGGTGCCAGACAGGAGTTCTCTTAGTAGTTTTTACACTACCTTGGTAGGCATCTGAAAGGCACAAGAAAAGTTGTTGTACCTGCTTTCTGGGCTGAGATGGGGAACCGCTGAATTTTGGACTCGGCTGGTGACAAAATGTTCCAAAGACACCCCATGCACAACTCCACCGGGGAAGGTGCCAGACAGGAGTTCTGTTGGTAGATTTTACACTACCTTGGTAGGCAGCTGAAAGGCACCACAAAAGTTGTTCTACCTGCTTTCTGGGCTGAGATGGGGAACCGCTGAATTTTGGAGTCGGCCGGTGACAAAATGTTCCAAACACACCCCCTGCACAACTCCACCGGGGAAGGTGCCAGGCAGGAGTTCTGTTGCTAGTTTTTACACTACCTTGGTAGGCATCTGAAAGACACCACAAAAGTTGTTCTACCTGCTTTCTGGGCTGAGATGGGGAACCGCTGAATTTTGGACTCGGCTGGTGACAAAATGTTCCAAACACACCCTATGCACAACTCCACCGGGGAAGGTGCCAGACAAGAGTTCTCTTGATAGTTTTTACACTACCTTGGTAGGCAGCTGAAAGGTACCAGAAAACTTGTTCTACCTGCTTTCTGGGCTGAGATGGGGAACCGCTGAATTTTGGAGTCGGCCGGTGACAAAATGTTCCACAGACACCCCATGCACAACTCCACCGGGGAAGGTGCCAGGAACGAATTCTGTTGGTAGTTTTTACACTACCTTGGTAGGCAGCTGCAAGGCACAAGAAAAGTTGTTCTACCTGCTTTCTGGGCTGAGATGGGGAACCGCTGAATTTTGGAGTCGGCTGGTGACAAAATGTTCCAAACACACCCCCTGCACAACTCCACCGGGGAAGGTGCCAGACAGGAGTTCTCCTGGTAGTTTTTACATTGCTCCGGTAGGCACCTGAAAGACACCACAAAAGTTGTTCTACCTGCTTTCTGGGCTGAGATGAGGAACAGCTGAATTTTGGAGTCGGCTGGTGGCAAAATGTTCCAAACACACCCCATGCACAACTCCACCGGGGAAGGTGCCAGACAGGAGTTTTCTTGATAGATTTTACATTGCTCTGGTAGGCACCTCAAAGACACCACAAAACTCGTTCTACCTGCTTTCTGGGCTGAGATGGGGAAACGCTGAATTTTGGAGTCGGCTGGTGAGAAAATGTTCCAAACACACCCCCTGCACAACTCCACCGGGGAAGGTGCCAGACAGGAGTTCTCCTGGTAGTTTTTACATTGCTCCGGTAGGCATCTGAAAGATACCACAAAAGTTGTTCTACCTGCTTTCTGGGCTGAGATGGGGAACCGCTGAATTTTGGAGTCGGCCGGTGACAAAATGTTCCACAGACACCCCATGCACAACTCCACCGGGGAAGGTGCCAGACAGGAGTTCTCTTAGTAGTTTTTACACTACCTTGGTAGGCATCTGAAAGGCACAAGAAAAGTTGTTGTACCTGCTTTCTGGGCTGAGATGGGGAACCGCTGAATTTTGGACTCGGCTGGTGACAAAATGTTCCAAAGACACCCCATGCACAACTCCACCGGGGAAGGTGCCAGACAGGAGTTCTGTTGGTAGATTTTACACTACCTTGGTAGGCAGCTGAAAGGCACCACAAAAGTTGTTCTACCTGCTTTCTGGGCTGAGATGGGGAACCGCTGAATTTTGGAGTCGGCCGGTGACAAAATGTTCCAAACACACCCCATGCACAACTCCACCGGGGAAGGTGCCAGGCAGGAGTTCTGTTGCTAGTTTTTACACTACCTTGGTAGGCATCTGAAAGACACCACAAAAGTTGTTCTACCTGCTTTCTGGACTGAGATGGGGAACCGCTGAATTTTGGACTCGGCTGGTGACAAAATGTTCCAAACAAAACCTATGCACAACTCCACCGGGGAAGGTGCCAGACAAGAGTTCTCTTGATAGTTTTTACACTACCTTGGTAGGCAGCTGAAAGGCACCAGAAAACTTGTTCTACCTGCTTTGTGGGCTGAGATGGGGAACCGCTGAATTTTGGAGTCGGCCGGTGACAAAATGTTCCACAGACACCCTATGCACAACTCCACCGGGGAAGGTGCCAGGAACGAATTCTGTTGGTAGTTTTTACACTACCTTGGTAGGCAGCTGCAAGGCACAAGAAAAGTTGTTCTACCTGCTTTCTGGGCTGAGATGGGGAACCGCTGAATTTTGGAGTTGGCTTGTGACAAAATGTTCCAAACACACCCCATGCACAACTCCACCGGGGAAGGTGCCAGACAGGAGTTCTCCTGGTAGTTTTTACACTACCTTGGTAGGCATTTGAAAGGCACCAGAAAAGTTGTTCTTCCTGCTTTCTGGGCTGAGATGAGGAACAGCTGAATTTTGGAGTGGGCTGGTGGCAAAATGTTCCAAACACACCCCATGCACAGCTCCACCACGGAAGGTGCCAGACAGGAGTTCTCCTGGTAGTTTTTACATTGCTCTGGTAGGCACCTCAAAGACACCACAAAACTCGTTCTACCTGCTTTCTGGGCTGAGATGGGGAACAGCTGAATTTTGGACTCGGCCGGTGACAAAATGTTCCAAACACACCCCATGCACAACTCCACCGGGGAAGGTGCCAGACAGGAGTTCTCTTGGTAGTTTTTACACTACCTTGGTAGGCAGCTGAAAGGCACCACAAAAGTTGTTCTACCTGCTTTCTGGGCTGAGATGGGGAAACGCTGAATTTTGGACTCGGCTGGTGACAAAATGTTCCAAACACACCCCATGCACAACTCCACCGGGGAAGGTGCCAGGCAGGAGTTCTCCTGGTAGTTTTTACATTGCTCCGGTAGGCACCTGAAAGACACCACAAAAGTTTTTCTACCTGCTTTCTGGGCTGAGATGGGGAACCGCTGAATTTTGGAGTCGGCTGGTGACAAAATGTTCCAAACACACCCCCTGCACAACTCCACCGGGGAAGGTGCCAGACAAGAGTTCTCTTGATAGTTTTTACACTACCTTGGTAGGCACCTGAAAGACACCACAAAAGTTGTTCTTCCTGCTTTCTGGGCTGAGATGGGGAACCGCTGAATTTTGGAGTCGGCCGGTGACAAAATGTTCCAAAGACACCCCATGCATAACTCCACCGGGGAAGGTGCCAGGAACGAATTCTGTTGGTAGTTTTTACACTACCTTGGTAGGCAGCTGAAAGGGACCACAAAAGTTGTTCTACCTGCTTTCTGGGCTGAGATGGGGAACCCCTGAATTTTGGACTCGGCTGGTGACAAAATGTTCCAAACACACCCCCTGCACAACTCCACCGGGGAAGGTGCCAGACAGGAGTTCTCTTAGTAGTTTTTACACTACCTTGGTAGGCACCTGAAAGGCACCACAAAAGTTGTTGTACCTGCTTTCTGGGCTGAGATGGGGAACCGCTGAATTTTGCAGTCGGCCGGTGACAAAATGTTCCAAACACACCCCCTGCACAACTCCACCGGGGAAGGTGCCAGAAAGGAGATCTCTTGATAGTTTTTACACTACCTTGGTAGGCATCTGAAAGGCACCACAAAAGTTGTTCTACCTGCTTTCTGGGCTGAGATGGGGAACCGCTGAATTTTGGAGTCGGCTGGTGACAAAATGTTCCAAACACACCCCCTGCACAACTCCACCGGGGAAGGTGCCAGGCAGGAGTTCTCCTGGTAGTTTTTACATTGCTCCGGTAGGCATCTAAAAGACACCACAAAAGTTGTTGTACCTGCTTTCTGGGCTGAGATGGGGAACCGCTGAATTTTGGAGTCGGCTGGTGACAAAATGTTCCAAACACACCCCATGCACAACTCCACCGGGGAAGGTGCCAGACAGGAGTTTTCTTGATAGATTTTACATTGCTCTGGTAGGCACCTCAAAGACACCACAAAACTCCTTCTACCTGCTTTCTGGGCTGAGATGGGGAACAGCTGAATTTTGGACTCGGCCGGTGACAAAATGTTCCAAAGACACCCCATGCACAACTCCACCGGGGAAGGTGCCAGACAGGAGTTCTCTTAATAGTTTTTACACTACCTTGGTAGGCATCTGAAAAACACCACAAAAGTTGTTCTACCTGCTTTCTGGGCTGAGATGGGGAACAGCTGAATTTTGGACTCGGCTGGTGACAAAATGTTCCAAACACACCCCCTGCACAACTCCACCGGGGAAGGTGCCAGACAGGAGTTCTCCTGGTAGTTTTTACATTGCTCCGGTAGGCACCTGAAAGACACCACAAAAGTTGTTCTACCTGCTTTCTGGGCTGAGATGGGGAACCGCTGAATTTTGGAGTCGGCCGGTGACAAAATGTTCCAAACACACCCCCTGCACAACTCCACCGGGGAAGGTGCCAGACAAGAGTTCTCTTGATAGTTTTTACTCTACCTTGGTAGGCACCTGAAAGACACCACAAAAGTTGTTCTTCCTGCTTTCTGGCCTGAGATGGGGAACCGCTGAATTTTGGAGTCGGCCGTTGACAAAATGTTCCAAACACACCCCATGCACAACTCCACCGGGGAAGGTGCCAGAAAGGAGATCTCTTGATAGTTTTTACACTACCTTGGTAGGCATCTAAAAGACACCACAAAAGTTGTTCTACCTGCTTTCTGGGCTGAGATGGGGAACCGCTGAATTTTGGAGTCGGCTGGTGACAAAATGTTCCAATCACACCCCCTGCACAACTCCACCGGGGAAGGTGCCAGACAGGAGTTCTCTTAGTAGTTTTTAGACTACCTTGGTAGGCATCTGAAAGGCACCACAAAAGTTGTTCTACCTGCTTTGTGGGCTGAGATGGGGAACAGCTGAATTTTGGACTCAGCTGGTGACAAAATTTTAATAAATACACCCCATGCACAACTCCACTAGCGAAGGTGCCAGGAACGAATTCTGTTGGTAGTTTTTACATTGCTCCGGTAGGCAGCTGAAAGGCACAAGAAAAGTTGTTGTACCTGCTTTCTGGGCTGAGATGGGGAACCGCTGAATTTTGGACTCGGCTGGTGACAAAATGTTCCAAAGACACCCCCTGCACAACTCCACCGGGGAAGGTGCCAGACAGGAGTTCTCTTGGTAGATTTTACACTACCTTGGTAGGCATCTGAAAGGCACCACAAAAGTTGTTCTACCTGCTTTCTGGGCTGAGATGGGGAACCGCTGAATTTTGGAGTCGGCCGGTGACAAAATGTTCCAAACACACCCCATGCACAACTCCACCGGGGAAGGTGCCAGACAGGAGTTTTCTTGATAGATTTTACATTGCTCTGGTAGGCACCTCAAAGACACCACAAAACTCCTTCTACCTGCTTTCTGGGCTGAGATGGGGAACCGCTGAATTTTGGAGTCGGCTGGTGACAAAATGTTCCAAAGACACCCCATGCACAACTCCACCGGGGAAGGTGCCAGACAGGAGTTCTCTTAATAGTTTTTACACTACCTTGGTAGGCACCTGAAAGACACCACAAAAGTTGTTCTACCTGCTTTCTGGGCTGAGATAGGGAACCGCTGAATTTTGGACTCCGCTGGTGACAAAATGTTCCAAACACACCCCCTGCACAACTCCACCGGGGAAGGTGCCAGGCAGGAGTTCTCCTGCTAGTTTTTACATTGCTCCGGTAGGCATCTGAAAGATACCACAAAAGTTGTTCTACCTGCTTTCTGGGCTGAGATGGGGAACCGCTGAATTTTGGACTCCGCTGGTGACAAAATGTTCCAAACACACCCCCTGCACAACTCCACCGGGGAAGGTGCCAGACAAGAGTTCTCTTGATAGTTTTTACACTACCTTGGTAGGCACCTGAAAGACACCACAAAAGTTGTTCTTCCTGCTTTCTGGGCTGAGATGGGGAACCGCTGAATTTTGGAGTCGGCCGGTGACAAAATGTTCCACAGACACCCCATGCATAACTCCACCGGGGAAGGTGCCAGGAACGAATTCTGTTGGTAGTTTTTACACTACCTTGGTAGGCAGCTGCAAGGCACAAGAAAAGTTGTTGTACCTGCTTTGTGGGCTGAGATGGGGAACAGCTGAATTTTGGAGTCGGCTGGTGACAAAATGTTCCACAAACACACCCCCTGCACAACTCCACCGGGGAAGGTGCCAGACAGGAGTTCTCCTGGTAGTTTTTACATTGCTCCAGTAGGCATCTGAAAGACACCACAAAAGTTGTTCTACCTGCTTTCTGGGCTGAGATGGGGAACCGCTGAATTTTGGAGTCGGCCGGTGACAAAATGTTCCAAACACACCCCATGCACAACTCCACCGGGGAAGGTGCCAGAAAGGAGTTCTGTTGCTAGTTTTTACACTACCTTGGTAGGCATCTGAAAGACACCACAAAAGTTGTTCTACCTGCTTTCTGGGCTGAGATGGGGAACCGCTGAATTTTGGACTCGGCTGGTGACAAAATGTTCCAAACACACCCTATGCACAACTCCACCGGGGAAGGTGCCAGACAAGAGTTCTCTTGATAGTTTTTACACTACCTTGGTAGGCAGCTGAAAGGCACCAGAAAACTTGTTCTACCTGCTTTCTGGGCTGAGATGGGGAACCGCTGAATTTTGGAGTCGGCCGGTGACAAAATGTTCCACAGACACCCCATGCACAACTCCACCGGGGAAGGTGCCAGGAACGAATTCTGTTGGTAGTTTTTACACTACCTTGGTAGGCAGCTGCAAGGCACAAGAAAAGTTGTTCTACCTGCTTTCTGGGCTGAGATGGGGAACCGCTGAATTTTGGAGTTGGCTTGTGACAAAATGTTCCAAACACACCCCATGCACAACTCCACCGGGGAAGGTGCCAGACAGGAGTTCTCCTGGTAGTTTTTACACTACCTTGGTAGGCATTTGAAAGGCACCACAAAAGTTGTTCTACCTGCTTTCTGGGCTGAGATGAGGAACAGCTGAATTTTGGAGTCGGCTGGTGGCAAAATGTTCCAAACACACCCCATGCACAACTCCACCGGGGAAGGTGCCAGACAGGAGTTTTCTTGATAGATTTTACATTGCTCTGGTAGGCACCTCAAAGACACCACAAAACTCGTTCTACCTGCTTTCTGGGCTGAGATGGGGAACAGCTGAATTTTGGAGTCGGCCGGTGACAAAATGTTCCAAACACACCCCATGCACAACTCCACCGGGGAAGGTGCCAGACAGGAGTTCTCTTAATAGTTTTTACACTACCTTGGTAGGCATTTGAAAGACACCACAAAAGTTGTTCTACCTGCTTTCTGGGCTGAGATGGGGAACCGCTGAATTTTGGAGTCGGCCGGTGACAAAATGTTCCAAACACACCCCCTGCACAACTCCACCGGGGAAGGTGCCAGACAAGAGTTCTCTTGATAGTTTTTACACTACCTTGGTAGGCAGCTGAAAGACACCAGAAAACTTGTTCTACCTGCTTTCTGGGCTGAGATGGGGAACCGCTGAATTTTGGAGTCGGCCGGTGACAAAATGTTCCACAGACACCCCATGCACAACTCCACCGGGGAAGGTGCCAGGAACGAATTCTGTTGGTAGTTTTTACACTACCTTGGTAGGCAGCTGCAAGGCACAAGAAAAGTTGTTCTACCTGCTTTGTGGGCTGAGATGGGGAACAGCTGAATTTTGGACTCGGCTGGTGACAAAATTTTAATAAATACACCCCATGCACAACTCCACTACCGAAGGTGCCAGGAACGAATTCTGTTGGTAGTTTTTACATTGCTCCGGTAGGCAGCTGAAAGGCACAAGAAAAGTTGTTGTACCTGCTTTCTGGGCTGAGATGGGGAACCGCTGAATTTTGGACTCCGCTGGTGACAAAATGTTCCAAACACACCCCCTGCACAACTCCACCGGGGAAGGTGCCAGGCAGGAGTTCTCCTGCTAGTTTTTACATTGCTCCGGTAGGCATCTGAAAGATACCACAAAAGTTGTTCTACCTGCTTTCTGGGCTGAGATGGGGAAACGCTGAATTTTGGACTCCGCTGGTGACAAAATGTTCCAAACACACCCCCTGCACAACTCCACCGGGGAAGGTGCCAGACAAGAGTTCTCTTGATAGTTTTTACACTACCTTGGTAGGCACCTGAAAGACACCACAAAAGTTGTTCTTCCTGCTTTCTGGGCTGAGATGGGGAACCGCTGAATTTTGGAGTCGGCCGGTGACAAAATGTTCCACAGACACCCCATGCATAACTCCACCGGGGAAGGTGCCAGGAACGAATTCTGTTGGTAGTTTTTACACTACCTTGGTAGGCAGCTGCAAGGCACAAGAAAAGTTGTTGTACCTGCTTTGTGGGCTGAGATGGGGAACAGCTGAATTTTGGAGTCGGCTGGTGACAAAATGTTCCACAAACACACCCCCTGCACAACTCCACCGGGGAAGGTGCCAGACAAGAGTTCTCTTGATAGTTTTTACTCTACCTTGGTAGGCACCTGAAAGACACCACAAAAGTTGTTCTTCCTGCTTTCTGGGCTGAGATGGGGAACCGCTGAATTTTGGAGTCGGCCGTTGACAAAATGTTCCAAACACACCCCATGCACAACTCCACCGGGGAAGGTGCCAGAAAGGAGATCTCTTGATAGTTTTTACACTACCTTGGTAGGCATCTAAAAGACACCACAAAAGTTGTTCTACCTGCTTTCTGGGCTGAGATGGGGAACCGCTGAATTTTGGAGTCGGCTGGTGACAAAATGTTCCAATCACACCCCCTGCACAACTCCACCGGGGAAGGTGCCAGACAGGAGTTCTCTTAGTAGTTTTTACACTACCTTGGTAGGCATCTGAAAGGCACCACAAAACTTGTTCTACCTGCTTTGTGGGCTGAGATGGGGAACAGCTGAATTTTGGACTCAGCTGGTGACAAAATTTTAATAAATACACCCCATGCACAACTCCACTAGCGAAGGTGCCAGGAACGAATTCTGTTGGTAGTTTTTACATTGCTCCGGTAGGCAGCTGAAAGGCACAAGAAAAGTTGTTGTACCTGCTTTCTGGGCTGAGATGGGGAACCGCTGAATTTTGGACTCGGCTGGTGACAAAATGTTCCAAAGACACCCCCTGCACAACTCCACCGGGGAAGGTGCCAGACAGGAGTTCTCTTGGTAGATTTTACACTACCTTGGTAGGCATCTGAAAGGCACCACAAAAGTTGTTCTACCTGCTTTCTGGGCTGAGATGAGGAACAGCTGAATTTTGGAGCGGCTGGTGGCAAAATGTTCCAAACACACCCCATGCACAACTCCACCGGGGAAGGTGCCAGACAGGAGTTTTCTTGATAGATTTTACATTGCTCTGGTAGGCACCTCAAAGACACCACAAAACTCCTTCTACCTGCTTTCTGGGCTGAGATGGGGAACCGCTGAATTTTGGAGTCGGCTGGTGACAAAATGTTCCAAAGACACCCCATGCACAACTCCACCGGGGAAGGTGCCAGACAGGAGTTCTCTTAATAGTTTTTACACTACCTTGGTAGGCACCTGAAAGACACCACAAAAGTTGTTCTACCTGCTTTCTGGGCTGAGATGGGGAACCGCTGAATTTTGGACTCCGCTGGTGACAAAATGTTCCAAACACACCCCCTGCACAACTCCACCGGGGAAGGTGCCAGGCAGGAGTTCTCCTGCTAGTTTTTACATTGCTCCGGTAGGCATCTGAAAGATACCACAAAAGTTGTTCTACCTGCTTTCTGGGCTGAGATGGGGAACCGCTGAATTTTGGACTCCGCTGGTGACAAAATGTTCCAAACACACCCCCTGCACAACTCCACCGGGGAAGGTGCCAGACAAGAGTTCTCTTGATAGTTTTTACACTACCTTGGTAGGCACCTGAAAGACACCACAAAAGTTGTTCTTCCTGCTTTCTGGGCTGAGATGGGGAACCGCTGAATTTTGGAGTCGGCCGGTGACAAAATGTTCCACAGACACCCCATGCATAACTCCACCGGGGAAGGTGCCAGGAACGAATTCTGTTGGTAGTTTTTACACTACCTTGGTAGGCAGCTGCAAGGCACAAGAAAAGTTGTTGTACCTGCTTTGTGGGCTGAGATGGGGAACAGCTGAATTTTGGAGTCGGCTGGTGACAAAATGTTCCACAAACACACCCCCTGCACAACTCCACCGGGGAAGGTGCCAGACAGGAGTTCTCCTGGTAGTTTTTACATTGCTCCAGTAGGCATCTGAAAGACACCACAAAAGTTGTTCTACCTGCTTTCTGGGCTGAGATGGGGAACCGCTGAATTTTGGAGTCGGCCGGTGACAAAATGTTCCAAACACACCCCATGCACAACTCCACCGGGGAAGGTGCCAGAAAGGAGTTCTGTTGCTAGTTTTTACACTACCTTGGTAGGCATCTGAAAGACACCACAAAAGTTGTTCTACCTGCTTTCTGGGCTGAGATGGGGAACCGCTGAATTTTGGACTCGGCTGGTGACAAAATGTTCCAAACACACCCTATGCACAACTCCACCGGGGAAGGTGCCAGACAAGAGTTCTCTTGATAGTTTTTACACTACCTTGGTAGGCAGCTGAAAGGCACCAGAAAACTTGTTCTACCTGCTTTCTGGGCTGAGATGGGGAACCGCTGAATTTTGGAGTCGGCCGGTGACAAAATGTTCCACAGACACCCCATGCACAACTCCACCGGGGAAGGTGCCAGGAACGAATTCTGTTGGTAGTTTTTACACTACCTTGGTAGGCAGCTGCAAGGCACAAGAAAAGTTGTTCTACCTGCTTTCTGGGCTGAGATGGGGAACCGCTGAATTTTGGAGTTGGCTTGTGACAAAATGTTCCAAACACACCCCATGCACAACTCCACCGGGGAAGGTGCCAGACAGGAGTTCTCCTGGTAGTTTTTACACTACCTTGGTAGGCATTTGAAAGGCACCACAAAAGTTGTTCTACCTGCTTTCTGGGCTGAGATAAGGAACAGCTGAATTTTGGAGTCGGCTGGTGGCAAAATGTTCCAAACACACCCCATGCACAACTCCACCGGGGAAGGTGCCAGACAGGAGTTTTCTTGATAGATTTTACATTGCTCTGGTAGGCACCTCAAAGACACCACAAAACTCGTTCTACCTGCTTTCTGGGCTGAGATGGGGAACAGCTGAATTTTGGAGTCGGCCGGTGACAAAATGTTCCAAACACACCCTATGCACAACTCCACCGGGGAAGGTGCCAGACAAGAGTTCTCTTGATAGTTTTTACACTACCTTGGTAGGCAGCTGAAAGACACCAGAAAACTTGTTCTACCTGCTTTCTGGGCTGAGATGGGGAACCGCTGAATTTTGGAGTCGGCCGGTGACAAAATGTTCCACAGACACCCCATGCACAACTCCACCGGGGAAGGTGCCAGGAACGAATTCTGTTGGTAGTTTTTACACTACCTTGGTAGGCAGCTGCAAGGCACAAGAAAAGTTGTTCTACCTGCTTTCTGGGCTTAGATGGGGAACCGCTGAATTTTGGACTCCGCTGGTGACAAAATGTTCCAAACACACCCCCTGCACAACTCCACCGGGGAAGGTGCCAGACAAGAGTTCTCTTGATAGTTTTTACACTACCTTGGTAGGCACCTGAAAGACACCACAAAAGTTGTTCTTCCTGCTTTCTGGGCTGAGATGGGGAACCGCTGAATTTTGGAGTCGGCCGGTGACAAAATGTTCCACAGACACCCCATGCATAACTCCACCGGGGAAGGTGCCAGGAACGAATTCTGTTGGTAGTTTTTACACTACCTTGGTAGGCAGCTGCAAGGCACAAGAAAAGTTGTTGTACCTGCTTTGTGGGCTGAGATGGGGAACAGCTGAATTTTGGAGTCGGCTGGTGACAAAATGTTCCACAAACACACCCCCTGCACAACTCCACCGGGGAAGGTGCCAGACAGGAGTTCTCCTGGTAGTTTTTACATTGCTCCAGTAGGCATCTGAAAGACACCACAAAAGTTGTTCTACCTGCTTTCTGGGCTGAGATGGGGAACCGCTGAATTTTGGAGTCGGCCGGTGACAAAATGTTCCAAACACACCCCATGCACAACTCCACCGGGGAAGGTGCCAGACAGGAGCTCTCCTGGTAGTTTTTACACTACCTTGGTAGGCATTTGAAAGGCACCACAAAAGTTGTTCTACCTGCTTTCTGGGCTGAGATGAGGAACAGCTGAATTTTGGAGTCGGCTGGTGGCAAAATGTTCCAAACACACCCCATGCACAACTCCACCGGGGAAGGTGCCAGACAGGAGTTTTCTTGATAGATTTTACATTGCTCTGGTAGGCACCTCAAAGACACCACAAAACTCCTTCTACCTGCTTTCTGGGCTGAGATGGGGAACCGCTGAATTTTGGAGTCGGCTGGTGACAAAATGTTCCAAACACACCCCATGCACAACTCCACCGGGGAAGGTGCCAGAAAGGAGATCTCTTGATAGTTTTTACACTACCTTGGTAGGCATCTAAAAGACACCACAAAAGTTGTTCTACCTGCTTTCTGGGCTGAGATGGGGAACCGCTGAATTTTGGAGTCGGCTGGTGACAAAATGTTCCAATCACACCCCCTGCACAACTCCACCGGGGAAGGTGCCAGACAGGAGTTCTCTTAGTAGTTTTTACACTACCTTGGTAGGCATCTGAAAGGCACCACAAAAGTTGTTCTACCTGCTTTGTGGGCTGAGATGGGGAACAGCTGAATTTTGGACTCAGCTGGTGACAAAATTTTAATAAATACACCCCATGCACAACTCCACTAGCGAAGGTGCCAGGAACGAATTCTGTTGGTAGTTTTTACATTGCTCCGGTAGGCAGCTGAAAGGCACAAGAAAAGTTGTTGTACCTGCTTTCTGGGCTGAGATGGGGAACCGCTGAATTTTGGACTCGGCTGGTGACAAAATGTTCCAAAGACACCCCCTGCACAACTCCACCGGGGAAGGTGCCAGACAGGAGTTCTCTTGGTAGATTTTACACTACCTTGGTAGGCATCTGAAAGGCACCACAAAAGTTGTTCTACCTGCTTTCTGGGCTGAGATGAGGAACAGCTGAATTTTGGAGCGGCTGGTGGCAAAATGTTCCAAACACACCCCATGCACAACTCCACCGGGGAAGGTGCCAGACAGGAGTTTTCTTGATAGATTTTACATTGCTCTGGTAGGCACCTGAAAGACACCACAAAAGTTGTTCTACCTGCTTTCTGGGCTGAGATGGGGAACCGCTGAATTTTGGAGTCGGCTGGTGACAAAATGTTCCAAAGACACCCCATGCACAACTCCACCGGGGAAGGTGCCAGACAGGAGTTCTCTTAATAGTTTTTACACTACCTTGGTAGGCACCTGAAAGACACCACAAAAGTTGTTCTACCTGCTTTCTGGGCTGAGATGGGGAACCGCTGAATTTTGGAGTCGGCTGGTGACAAAATGTTCCAAACACACCCCCTGCACAACTCCACCGGGGAAGGTGCCAGGCAGGAGTTCTCCTGCTAGTTTTTACATTGCTCCGGTAGGCATCTGAAAGATACCACAAAAGTTGTTCTACCTGCTTTCTGGGCTGAGATGGGGAAACGCTGAATTTTGGACTCCGCTGGTGACAAAATGTTCCAAACACACCCCCTGCACAACTCCACCGGGGAAGGTGCCAGACAAGAGTTCTCTTGATAGTTTTTACACTACCTTGGTAGGCACCTGAAAGACACCACAAAAGTTGTTCTTCCTGCTTTCTGGGCTGAGATGGGGAACCGCTGAATTTTGGAGTCGGCCGGTGACAAAATGTTCCACAGACACCCCATGCATAACTCCACCGGGGAAGGTGCCAGGAACGAATTCTGTTGGTAGTTTTTACACTACCTTGGTAGGCAGCTGCAAGGCACAAGAAAAGTTGTTGTACCTGCTTTGTGGGCTGAGATGGGGAACAGCTGAATTTTGGAGTCGGCTGGTGACAAAATGTTCCACAAACACACCCCCTGCACAACTCCACCGGGGAAGGTGCCAGACAGGAGTTCTCCTGGTAGTTTTTACATTGCTCCAGTAGGCATCTGAAAGACACCACAAAAGTTGTTCTACCTGCTTTCTGGGCTGAGATGGGGAATCGCTGAATTTTGGAGTCGGCTGGTGACAAAATGTTCCAAACACACCCCATGCACAACTCCACCGGGGAAGGTGCCAGAAAGGAGTTCTGTTGCTAGTTTTTACACTACCTTGGTAGGCATCTGAAAGACACCACAAAAGTTGTTCTACCTGCTTTCTGGGCTGAGATGGGGAACCGCTGAATTTTGGACTCGGCTGGTGACAAAATGTTCCAAACACACCCTATGCACAACTCCACCGGGGAAGGTGCCAGACAAGAGTTCTCTTGATAGTTTTTACACTACCTTGGTAGGCATCTGAAAGGCACCAGAAAACTTGTTCTACCTGCTTTCTGGGCTGAGATGGGGAACCGCTGAATTTTGGAGTCGGCCGGTGACAAAATGTTCCACAGACACCCCATGCACAACTCCACCGGGGAAGGTGCCAGGAACGAATTCTGTTGGTAGTTTTTACACTACCTTGGTAGGCAGCTGCAAGGCACAAGAAAAGTTGTTCTACCTGCTTTCTGGGCTGAGATGGGGAACCGCTGAATTTTGGAGTTGGCTTGTGACAAAATGTTCCAAACACACCCCATGCACAACTCCACCGGGGAAGGTGCCAGACAGGAGTTCTCCTGGTAGTTTTTACACTACCTTGGTAGGCATTTGAAAGGCACCACAAAAGTTGTTCTACCTGCTTTCTGGGCTGAGATAAGGAACAGCTGAATTTTGGAGTCGGCTGGTGGCAAAATGTTCCAAACACACCCCATGCACAACTCCACCGGGGAAGGTGCCAGACAGGAGTTTTCTTGATAGATTTTACATTGCTCTGGTAGGCACCTCAAAGACACCACAAAACTCGTTCTACCTGCTTTCTGGGCTGAGATGGGGAACAGCTGAATTTTGGAGTCGGCCGGTGACAAAATGTTCCAAACACACCCTATGCACAACTCCACCGGGGAAGGTGCCAGACAAGAGTTCTCTTGATAGTTTTTACACTACCTTGGTAGGCAGCTGAAAGACACCAGAAAACTTGTTCTACCTGCTTTCTGGGCTGAGATGGGGAACCGCTGAATTTTGGAGTCGGCCGGTGACAAAATGTTCCACAGACACCCCATGCACAACTCCACCGGGGAAGGTGCCAGGAACGAATTCTGTTGGTAGTTTTTACACTACCTTGGTAGGCAGCTGCAAGGCACAAGAAAAGTTGTTCTACCTGCTTTCTGGGCTTAGATGGGGAACCGCTGAATTTTGGACTCCGCTGGTGACAAAATGTTCCAAACACACCCCCTGCACAACTCCACCGGGGAAGGTGCCAGACAAGAGTTCTCTTGATAGTTTTTACACTACCTTGGTAGGCACCTGAAAGACACCACAAAAGTTGTTCTTCCTGCTTTCTGGGCTGAGATGGGGAACCGCTGAATTTTGGAGTCGGCCGGTGACAAAATGTTCCACAGACACCCCATGCATAACTCCACCGGGGAAGGTGCCAGGAACGAACTCTGTTGGTAGTTTTTACACTACCTTGGTAGGCAGCTGCAAGGCACAAGAAAAGTTGTTGTACCTGCTTTGTGGGCTGAGATGGGGAACAGCTGAATTTTGGAGTCGGCTGGTGACAAAATGTTCCACAAACACACCCCCTGCACAACTCCACCGGGGAAGGTGCCAGACAGGAGTTCTCCTGGTAGTTTTTACATTGCTCCGGTAGGCATCTGAAAGACACCACAAAAGTTGTTCTACCTGCTTTCTGGGCTGAGATGGGGAACCGCTGAATTTTGGAGTCGGCCGGTGACAAAATGTTCCAAACACACCCCATGCACAACTCCACCGGGGAAGGTGCCAGACAGGAGCTCTCCTGGTAGTTTTTACACTACCTTGGTAGGCATTTGAAAGGCACCACAAAAGTTGTTCTACCTGCTTTCTGGGCTGAGATGAGGAACAGCTGAATTTTGGAGTCGGCTGGTGGCAAAATGTTCCAAACACACCCCATGCACAACTCCACCGGGGAAGGTGCCAGACAGGAGTTTTCTTGATAGATTTTACATTGCTCTGGTAGGCACCTCAAAGACACCACAAAACTCCTTCTACCTGCTTTCTGGGCTGAGATGGGGAACCGCTGAATTTTGGAGTCGGCTGGTGACAAAATGTTCCAAACACACCCCATGCACAACTCCACCGGGGAAGGTGCCAGAAAGGAGATCTCTTGATAGTTTTTACACTACCTTGGTAGGCATCTAAAAGACACCACAAAAGTTGTTCTACCTGCTTTCTGGGCTGAGATGGGGAACCGCTGAATTTTGGAGTCGGCTGGTGACAAAATGTTCCAATCACACCCCCTGCACAACTCCACCGGGGAAGGTGCCAGACAGGAGTTCTCTTAGTAGTTTTTACACTACCTTGGTAGGCATCTGAAAGGCACCACAAAAGTTGTTCTACCTGCTTTGTGGGCTGAGATGGGGAACAGCTGAATTTTGGACTCAGCTGGTGACAAAATTTTAATAAATACACCCCATGCACAACTCCACTAGCGAAGGTGCCAGGAACGAATTCTGTTGGTAGTTTTTACATTGCTCCGGTAGGCAGCTGAAAGGCACAAGAAAAGTTGTTGTACCTGCTTTCTGGGCTGAGATGGGGAACCGCTGAATTTTGGACTCGGCTGGTGACAAAATGTTCCAAAGACACCCCCTGCACAACTCCACCGGGGAAGGTGCCAGACAGGAGTTCTCTTGGTAGATTTTACACTACCTTGGTAGGCATCTGAAAGGCACCACAAAAGTTGTTCTACCTGCTTTCTGGGCTGAGATGAGGAACAGCTGAATTTTGGAGCGGCTGGTGGCAAAATGTTCCAAACACACCCCATGCACAACTCCACCGGGGAAGGTGCCAGACAGGAGTTTTCTTGATAGATTTTACATTGCTCTGGTAGGCATCTGAAAGACACCACAAAAGTTGTTCTACCTGCTTTCTGGGCTGAGATGGGGAACCGCTGAATTTTGGAGTCGGCTGGTGACAAAATGTTCCAAAGACACCCCATGCACAACTCCACCGGGGAAGGTGCCAGACAGGAGTTCTCTTAATAGTTTTTACACTACCTTGGTAGGCACCTGAAAGACACCACAAAAGTTGTTCTACCTGCTTTCTGGGCTGAGATGGGGAACCGCTGAATTTTGGAGTCGGCTGGTGACAAAATGTTCCAAACACACCCCCTGCACAACTCCACCGGGGAAGGTGCCAGGCAGGAGTTCTCCTGCTAGTTTTTACATTGCTCCGGTAGGCATCTGAAAGATACCACAAAAGTTGTTCTACCTGCTTTCTGGGCTGAGATGGGGAAACGCTGAATTTTGGACTCCGCTGGTGACAAAATGTTCCAAACACACCCCCTGCACAACTCCACCGGGGAAGGTGCCAGACAAGAGTTCTCTTGATAGTTTTTACACTACCTTGGTAGGCACCTGAAAGACACCACAAAAGTTGTTCTTCCTGCTTTCTGGGCTGAGATGGGGAACCGCTGAATTTTGGAGTCGGCCGGTGACAAAATGTTCCACAGACACCCCATGCATAACTCCACCGGGGAAGGTGCCAGGAACGAATTCTGTTGGTAGTTTTTACACTACCTTGGTAGGCAGCTGCAAGGCACAAGAAAAGTTGTTGTACCTGCTTTGTGGGCTGAGATGGGGAACAGCTGAATTTTGGAGTCGGCTGGTGACAAAATGTTCCACAAACACACCCCCTGCACAACTCCACCGGGGAAGGTGCCAGACAGGAGTTCTCCTGGTAGTTTTTACATTGCTCCAGTAGGCATCTGAAAGACACCACAAAAGTTGTTCTACCTGCTTTCTGGGCTGAGATGGGGAATCGCTGAATTTTGGAGTCGGCTGGTGACAAAATGTTCCAAACACACCCCATGCACAACTCCACCGGGGAAGGTGCCAGAAAGGAGTTCTGTTGCTAGTTTTTACACTACCTTGGTAGGCATCTGAAAGACACCACAAAAGTTGTTCTACCTGCTTTCTGGGCTGAGATGGGGAACCGCTGAATTTTGGACTCGGCTGGTGACAAAATGTTCCAAACACACCCTATGCACAACTCCACCGGGGAAGGTGCCAGACAAGAGTTCTCTTGATAGTTTTTACACTACCTTGGTAGGCAGCTGAAAGGCACCAGAAAACTTGTTCTACCTGCTTTCTGGGCTGAGATGGGGAACCGCTGAATTTTGGAGTCGGCCGGTGACAAAATGTTCCACAGACACCCCATGCACAACTCCACCGGGGAAGGTGCCAGGAACGAATTCTGTTGGTAGTTTTTACACTACCTTGGTAGGCAGCTGCAAGGCACAAGAAAAGTTGTTCTACCTGCTTTCTGGGCTGAGATGGGGAACCGCTGAATTTTGGAGTTGGCTTGTGACAAAATGTTCCAAACACACCCCATGCACAACTCCACCGGGGAAGGTGCCAGACAGGAGTTCTCCTGGTAGTTTTTACACTACCTTGGTAGGCATTTGAAAGGCACCACAAAAGTTGTTCTACCTGCTTTCTGGGCTGAGATAAGGAACAGCTGAATTTTGGAGTCGGCTGGTGACAAAATGTTCCAAACACACCCCATGCACAACTCCACCGGGGAAGGTGCCAGACAGGAGTTTTCTTGATAGATTTTACATTGCTCTGGTAGGCACCTCAAAGACACCACAAAACTCGTTCTACCTGCTTTCTGGGCTGAGATGGGGAACAGCTGAATTTTGGAGTCGGCCGGTGACAAAATGTTCCAAACACACCCTATGCACAACTCCACCGGGGAAGGTGCCAGACAAGAGTTCTCTTGATAGTTTTTACACTACCTTGGTAGGCAGCTGAAAGACACCAGAAAACTTGTTCTACCTGCTTTCTGGGCTGAGATGGGGAACCGCTGAATTTTGGAGTCGGCCGGTGACAAAATGTTCCACAGACACCCCATGCACAACTCCACCGGGGAAGGTGCCAGGAACGAATTCTGTTGGTAGTTTTTACACTACCTTGGTAGGCAGCTGCAAGGCACAAGAAAAGTTGTTCTACCTGCTTTCTGGGCTTAGATGGGGAACCGCTGAATTTTGGACTCCGCTGGTGACAAAATGTTCCAAACACACCCCCTGCACAACTCCACCGGGGAAGGTGCCAGACAAGAGTTCTCTTGATAGTTTTTACACTACCTTGGTAGGCACCTGAAAGACACCACAAAAGTTGTTCTTCCTGCTTTCTGGGCTGAGATGGGGAACCGCTGAATTTTGGAGTCGGCCGGTGACAAAATGTTCCACAGACACCCCATGCATAACTCCACCGGGGAAGGTGCCAGGAACGAATTCTGTTGGTAGTTTTTACACTACCTTGGTAGGCAGCTGCAAGGCACAAGAAAAGTTGTTGTACCTGCTTTGTGGGCTGAGATGGGGAACAGCTGAATTTTGGAGTCGGCTGGTGACAAAATGTTCCACAAACACACCCCCTGCACAACTCCACCGGGGAAGGTGCCAGACAGGAGTTCTCCTGGTAGTTTTTACATTGCTCCGGTAGGCATCTGAAAGACACCACAAAAGTTGTTCTACCTGCTTTCTGGGCTGAGATGGGGAACCGCTGAATTTTGGAGTCGGCCGGTGACAAAATGTTCCAAACACACCCCATGCACAACTCCACCGGGGAAGGTGCCAGACAGGAGCTCTCCTGGTAGTTTTTACACTACCTTGGTAGGCATTTGAAAGGCACCACAAAAGTTGTTCTACCTGCTTTCTGGGCTGAGATGAGGAACAGCTGAATTTTGGAGTCGGCTGGTGGCAAAATGTTCCAAACACACCCCATGCACAACTCCACCGGGGAAGGTGCCAGACAGGAGTTTTCTTGATAGATTTTACATTGCTCTGGTAGGCACCTCAAAGACACCACAAAACTCCTTCTACCTGCTTTCTGGGCTGAGATGGGGAACCGCTGAATTTTGGACTCGGCTGGTGACAAAATGTTCCAAACACACCCTATGCACAACTCCACCGGGGAAGGTGCCAGACAGGAGTTCTCTTAATAGTTTTTACACTACCTTGGTAGGCATCTGAAAGGCACCACAAAAGTTGTTCTACCTGCTTTGTGGGCTGAGATGGGGAACAGCTGAATTTTGGACTCGGCTGGTGACAAAATTTTAATAAATACACCCCATGCACAACTCCACTAGCGAAGGTGCCAGGAACGAATTCTGTTGGTAGTTTTTACATTGCTCCGGTAGGCAGCTGAAAGGCACAAGAAAAGTTGTTGTACCTGCTTTCTGGGCTGAGATGGGGAACCGCTGAATTTTGGACTCGGCTGGTGACAAAATGTTCCAAACACACCCCATGCACAACTCCACCGGGGAAGGCGCCAGACAGGAGTTCTCCTGGTAGATTTTACACTACCTTGGTAGGCATCTGAAAGGCACCACAAAAGTTGTTCTACCTGCTTTCTGGGCTGAGATGAGGAACAGCTGAATTTTGGAGCGGCTGGTGGCAAAATGTTCCAAACACACCCCATGCACAACTCCACCCGGGAAGGTGCCAGACAGGAGTTTTCTTGATAGATTTTACATTGCTCTGGTAGGCACCTCAAAGACACCACAAAACTCCTTCTACCTGCTTTCTGGGCTGAGATGGGGAACCGCTGAATTTTGGAGTCGGCCGGTGACAAAATGTTCCACAGACACCCCATGCATAACTCCACCGGGGAAGGTGCCAGGAACGAATTCTGTTGGTAGGTTTTACACTACCTTGGTAGGCAGCTGCAAGGCACAAGAAAAGTTGTTCTACCTGCTTTCTGGGCTGAGATGGGGAACCGCTGAATTTTGGAGTCGGCCGGTGACAAAATGTTCCAAACACACCCCATGCACAACTCCACCGGGGAAGGTGCCAGAAAGGAGTTCTGTTGCTAGTTTTTACACTACCTTGGTAGGCATCTGAAAGACACCACAAAAGTTGTTCTACCTGCTTTCTGGGCTGAGATGGGGAACCGCTGAATTTTGGAGTCGGCTGGTGACAAAATGTTCCAAAGACACCCCATGCACAACTCCACCGGGGAAGGTGCCAGACAGGAGTTCTCTTGGTAGATTTTACACTACCTTGGTAGGCATCTGAAAGGCACCACAAAAGTTGTTCTACCTGCTTTCTGGGCTGAGATGAGGAACAGCTGAATTTTGGAGCGGCTGGTGGCAAAATGTTCCAAACACACCCCATGCACAACTCCACCGGGGAAGGTGCCAGACAGGAGTTTTCTTGATAGATTTTACATTGCTCTGGTAGGCACCTCAAAGACACCACAAAACTCCTTCTACCTGCTTTCTGGGCTGAGATGGGGAACCGCTGAATTTTGGAGTCGGCTGGTGACAAAATGTTCCAAAGACACCCCATGCACAACTCCACCGGGGAAGGTGCCAGACAGGAGTTCTCTTAATAGTTTTTACACTACCTTGGTAGGCACCTGAAAGACACCACAAAAGTTGTTCTACCTGCTTTCTGGGCTGAGATGGGGAACCGCTGAATTTTGGACTCCGCTGGTGACAAAATGTTCCAAACACACCCCCTGCACAACTCCACCGGGGAAGGTGCCAGGCAGGAGTTCTCCTGCTAGTTTTTACATTGCTCCGGTAGGCATCTGAAAGATACCACAAAAGTTGTTCTACCTGCTTTCTGGGCTGAGATGGGGAACCGCTGAATTTTGGACTCCGCTGGTGACAAAATGTTCCAAACACACCCCCTGCACAACTCCACCGGGGAAGGTGCCAGACAAGAGTTCTCTTGATAGTTTTTACACTACCTTGGTAGGCACCTGAAAGACACCACAAAAGTTGTTCTACCTGCTTTCTGGGCTGAGATGGGGAACCGCTGAATTTTGGAGTCGGCCGGTGACAAAATGTTCCACAGACACCCCATGCATAACTCCACCGGGGAAGGTGCCAGGAACGAATTCTGTTGGTAGTTTTTACACTACCTTGGTAGGCAGCTGCAAGGCACAAGAAAAGTTGTTGTACCTGCTTTGTGGGCTGAGATGGGGAACCGCTGAATTTTGGAGTCGGCTGGTGACAAAATGTTCCAAACACACCCCCTGCACAACTCCACCGGGGAAGGTGCCAGACAGGAGTTCTCCTGGTAGTTTTTACATTGCTCCGGTAGGCATCTGAAAGATACCACAAAAGTTGTTCTACCTGCTTTCTGGGCTGAGATGGGGAACCGCTGAATTTTGGAGTCGGCCGGTGACAAAATGTTCCAAACACACCCCATGCACAACTCCACCGGGGAAGGTGCCAGAAAGGAGTTCTGTTGCTAGTTTTTACACTACCTTGGTAGGCATCTGAAAGGCACCACAAAAGTTGTTCTACCTGCTTTCTGGGCTGAGATGGGGAAACGCTGAATTTTGGACTCGGCCGGTGACAAAATGTTCCAAACACACCCCATGCACAACTCCACCACGGAAGGTGCCAGACAGGAGTTCTCCTGGTAGTTTTTACACTACCTTGGTAGGCATTTGAAAGGCACCACAAAAGTTGTTCTACCTGCTTTCTGGGCTGAGATGAGGAACAGCTGAATTTTGGAGTCGGCTGGTGGCAAAATGTTCCAAACACACCCCATGCACAACTCCACCGGGGAAGGTGCCAGACAGGAGTTTTCTTGATAGATTTTACATTGCTCTGGTAGGCACCTCAAAGACACCACAAAACTCCTTCTACCTGCTTTCTGGGCTGAGATGGGGAACAGCTGAATTTTGGAGTCGGCCGGTGACAAAATGTTCCAAACACACCCCATGCACAACTCCACCGGGGAAGGTGCCAGACAGGAGTTCTCTTAATAGTTTTTACACTACCTTGGTAGGCATCTGAAAGACACCACAAAAGTTGTTCTTCCTGCTTTCTGGGCTGAGATGGGGAACAGCTGAATTTTGGACTCGGCTGGTGACAAAATGTTCCAAACACACCCCCTGCACAACTCCACCACGGAAGGTGCCAGACAGGAGTTCTCCTGGTAGTTTTTACATTGCTCCGGTAGGCATCTGAAAGACACCACAAAAGTTGTTCTACCTGCTTTCTGGGCTGAGATGGGGAAACGCTGAATTTTGGACTCCGCTGGTGACAAAATGTTCCAAACACACCCCCTGCACAACTCCACCGGGGAAGGTGCCAGACAGGAGTTCTCTTGATAGTTTTTACACTACCTTGGTAGGCACCTGAAAGACACCACAAAAGTTGTTCTTCCTGCTTTCTGGGCTGAGATGGGGAACCGCTGAATTTTGGAGTCGGCCGGTGACAAAATGTTCCACAGACACCCCATGCACAACTCCACCGGGGAAGGTGCCAGGAACGAATTCTGTTGGTAGTTTTTACACTACCTTGGTAGGCAGCTGAAAGGGACCACAAAAGTTGTTCTACCTGCTTTGTGGGCTGAGATGGGGAACAGCTGAATTTTGGAGTCGGCTGGTGACAAAATGTTCCAAACACACCCCCTGCACAACTCCACCGGGGAAGGTGCCAGACAGGAGTTCTCTTAGTAGTTTTTACACTACCTTGGTAGGCATCTGAAAGATACCACAAAAGTTGTTCTACCTGCTTTCTGGGCTGAGATGGGGAACCGCTGAATTTTGGAGTCGGCCGGTGACAAAATGTTCCAAAGACACCCCATGCACAACTCCACCGGGGAAGGTGCCAGAAAGGAGTTCTGTTGCTAGTTTTTACACTACCTTGGTAGGCATCTGAAAGACACCACAAAAGTTGTTCTACCTGCTTTCTGGGCTGAGATGGGGAACCGCTGAATTTTGGACTCGGCTGGTGACAAAATGTTCCAAACACACCCTATGCACAACTCCACCGGGGAAGGTGCCAGACAAGAGTTCTCTTGATAGTTTTTACACTACCTTGGTAGGCAGCTGAAAGGCACCAGAAAACTTGTTCTACCTGCTTTCTGGGCTGAGATGGGGAACCGCTGAATTTTGGAGTCGGCCGGTGACAAAATGTTCCACAGACACCCCATGCACAACTCCACCGGGGAAGGTGCCAGGAACGAATTCTGTTGGTAGTTTTTACACTACCTTGGTAGGCAGCTGCAAGGCACAAGAAAAGTTGTTCTACCTGCTTTCTGGGCTGAGATGGGGAACAGATGAATTTTGGACTCGGCTGGTGACAAAATGTTCCAAACACACCCCATGCACAACTCCACCGGGGAAGGTGCCAGACAGGAGTTCTCCTGGTAGTTTTTACATTGCTCCGGTAGGCACCTGAAAGACACCACAAAAGTTGTTCTACCTGCTTTCTGGGCTGAGATGGGGAACCGCTGAATTTTGGACTCCGCTGGTGACAAAATGTTCCAAACACACCCCCTGCACAACTCCACCGGGGAAGGTGCCAGGCAGGAGTTCTCCTGCTAGTTTTTACATTGCTCCGGTAGGCATCTGAAAGATACCACAAAAGTTGTTCTACCTGCTTTCTGGGCTGAGATGGGGAACCGCTGAATTTTGGAGTCCGCTGGTGACAAAATGTTCCAAACACACCCCCTGCACAACTCCACCGGGGAAGGTGCCAGACAAGAGTTCTCTTGATAGTTTTTACACTACCTTGGTAGGCACCTGAAAGGCACCAGAAAACTTGTTCTACCTGCTTTCTGGGCTGAGATGGGGAACCGCTGAATTTTGGAGTCGGCCGGTGACAAAATGTTCCACAGACACCCCATGCATAACTCCACCGGGGAAGGTGCCAGGAACGAATTCTGTTGGTAGTTTTTACACTACCTTGGTAGGCAGCTGCAAGGCACAAGAAAAGTTGTTGTACCTGCTTTGTGGGCTGAGATGGGGAACAGCTGAATTTTGGACTCGGCTGGTGACAAAATGTTCCAAACACACCCCATGCACAACTCCACCGGGGAAGGTGCCAGGCAGGAGTTCTCCTGCTAGTTTTTACATTGCTCCGGTAGGCATCTGAAAGATACCACAAAAGTTGTTCTACCTGCTTTCTGGGCTGAGATGGGGAACCGCTGAATTTTGGAGTCGGCCGGTGACAAAATGTTCCAAACACACCCCATGCACAACTCCACCGGGGAAGGTGCCAGAAAGGAGTTCTGTTGCTAGTTTTTACACTACCTTGGTAGGCATCTGAAAGACACCACAAAAGTTGTTCTACCTGCTTTCTGGGCTGAGATGGGGAACCGCTGAATTTTGGACTCGGCTGGTGACAAAATGTTCCACAGACACCCCATGCACAACTCCACCGGGGAAGGTGCCAGGAACGAATTCTGTTGGTAGTTTTTACACTACCTTGGTAGGCAGCTGCAAGGCACAAGAAAAGTTGTTCTACCTGCTTTCTGGGCTGAGATGGGGAACCGCTGAATTTTGGAGACGGCTGGTGACAAAATGTTCCAAACACACCCCATGCACAACTCCACCGGGGAAGGTGCCAGACAGGAGTTCTCCTGGTAGTTTTTACACTACCTTGGTAGGCATTTGAAAGGCACCACAAAAGTTGTTCTACCTGCTTTCTGGGCTGAGATGAGGAACAGCTGAATTTTGGAGTCGGCTGGTGGCAAAATGTTCCAAACACACCCCATGCACAACTCCACCGGGGAAGGTGCCAGACAGGAGTTTTCTTGATAGATTTTACATTGCTCTGGTAGGCACCTCAAAGACACCACAAAACTCCTTCTACCTGCTTTCTGGGCTGAGATGGGGAACAGCTGAATTTTGGAGTCGGCCGGTGACAAAATGTTCCAAACACACCCCATGCACAACTCCACCACGGAAGGTGCCAGACAGGAGTTCTCTTAATAGTTTTTACACTACCTTGGTAGGCATCTGAAAGACACCACAAAAGTTGTTCTTCCTGCTTTCTGGGCTGAGATGGGGAACAGCTGAATTTTGGACTCGGCTGGTGACAAAATGTTCCAAACACACCCCCTGCACAACTCCACCACGGAAGGTGCCAGACAGGAGTTCTCCTGGTAGTTTTTACATTGCTCCGGTAGGCATCTGAAAGACACCACAAAAGTTGTTCTACCTGCTTTCTGGGCTGAGATGGGGAAACGCTGAATTTTGGACTCCGCTGGTGACAAAATGTTCCAAACACACCCCCTGCACAACTCCACCGGGGAAGGTGCCAGACAGGAGTTCTCTTGATAGTTTTTACACTACCTTGGTAGGCACCTGAAAGACACCACAAAAGTTGTTCTTCCTGCTTTCTGGGCTGAGATGGGGAACCGCTGAATTTTGGAGTCGGCCGGTGACAAAATGTTCCACAGACACCCCATGCACAACTCCACCGGGGAAGGTGCCAGGAACGAATTCTGTTGGTAGTTTTTACACTACCTTGGTAGGCAGCTGAAAGGGACCACAAAAGTTGTTCTACCTGCTTTCTGGGCTGAGATGGGGAACCCCTGAATTTTGGAGTCGGCTGGTGACAAAATGTTCCAAACACACCCCCTGCACAACTCCACCGGGGAAGGTGCCAGACAGGAGTTCTCTTAGTAGTTTTTACACTACCTTGGTAGGCACCTGAAAGACACCACAAAAGTTGTTCTACCTGCTTTCTGGGCTGAGATGGGGAACCGCTGAATTTTGGAGTCGGCTGGTGGCAAAATGTTCCAAACACACCCCATGCACAACTCCACCGGGGAAGGTGCCAGACAGGAGTTCTCCTGGTAGTTTTTACACTACCTTGGTAGGCAGCTGAAAGGCACCACAAAAGTTGGTCTACCTGCTTTCTGGGCTGAGATGGGGAACCGCTGAATTTTGGACTCGGCTGGTGACAAAATGTTCCAAACACACCCCCTGCACAACTCCACCGGGGAAGGTGCCAGACAGGAGTTCTCCTGGTAGTTTTTACACTACCTTGGTAGGCAGCTGAAAGGCACCACAAAAGTTGTTCTTCCTGCTTTCTGGGCTGAGATGGGGAACCGCTGAATTTTGGAGTCGGCCGGTGACAAAATGTTCCAAACACACCCCATGCACAACTCCACCGGGGAAGGTGCCAGACAGGAGTTCTCTTGGTAGTTTTTACACTACCTTGGTAGGCATCTGAAAGACACCACAAAAGTTGTTCTACCTGCTTTGTGGGCTGAGATGGGGAATCGCTGAATTTTGGAGTCGGCCGGTGACAAAATGTTCCAAACACACCCCATGCAAAACTCCACCGGGGAAGGTGCCAGACAGGAGTTCTCCTGGTAGTTTTTACATTGCTCCGGTAGGCATCTGAAAGACACCACAAAAGTTGTTCTACCTGCTTTCTGGGCTGAGATGGGGAACAGCTGAATTTTGGAGTCGGCTGGTGACAAAATGTTCCAAACACACCCCATGCACAACTCCACCGGGGAAGGTGCCAGACAGGAGTTCTCTTGGTAGTTTTTACACTACCTTGGTAGGCATCTGAAAGACACCACAAAAGTTGTTCTACCTGCTTTCTGGGCTGAGATGGGGAACCGCTGAATTTTGGAGTCGGCTGGTGACAAAATGTTCCAAACACACCCCATGCACAACTCCACCGGGGAAGGTGCCAGACAGGAGTTCTCCTGGTAGTTTTTACACTACCTTGGTAGGCATTTGAAATGCACCACAAAAGTTGTTCTTCCTGCTTTCTGGGCTGAGATGGGGAACCGCTGAATTTTGGACTCGGCCGGTGACAAAATGTTCCAAACACACCCCATGCAAAACTCCACCGGGGAAGGTGCCAGACAGGAGTTCTCCTGGTAGTTTTTACACTACCTTGGTAGGCATTTGAAAGGCACCACAAAAGTTGTTCTTCCTGCTTTCTGGGCTGAGATGGGGAACCGCTGAATTTTGGAGTCGGCCGGTGACAAAATGTTCCAAACACACCCCATGCACAATTCCACCGGGGAAGGTGCCAGACAGGAGTTCTCTTGGTAGTTTTTACACTACCTTGGTAGGCAGCTGAAAGGCACCACAAAAGTTGTTCTACCTGCTTTCTGGGCTGAGATGGGGAAACGCTGAATTTTGGACTCGGCTGGTGACAAAATGTTCCAAACACACCCCATGCACAACTCCACCGGGGAAGGTGCCAGACAGGAGTTCTCCTGGTAGTTTTTACACTACCTTGGTAGGCAGCTGAAAGACACCACAAAAGTTGTTCTACCTGCTTTCTGGGCTGAGATGGGGAACCGCTGAATTTTGGACTCGGCCGGTGACAAAATGTTCCAAACACACCCCATGCACAACTCCACCGGGGAAGGTGCCAGACAGGAGTTCTCCTGGTAGTTTTTACACTACCTTGGTAGGCAGCTGAAAGACACCACAAAAGTTGTTCTACCTGCTTTCTGGGCTGAGATGGGGAATCGCTGAATTTTGGAGTCGGCTGGTGACAAAATGTTCCAAACACACCCCATGCACAACTCCACCGGGGAAGGTGCCAGACAGGAGTTCTCTTGGTAGTTTTTACACTACCTTGGTAGGCATCTGAAAGACACCACAAAAGTTGTTCTACCTGCTTTCTGGGCTGAGATGGGGAAACGCTGAATTTTGGAGTCGGCTGGTGACAAAATGTTCCAAACACACCCCATGCACAACTCCACCGGGGAAGGTGCCAGACAGGAGTTCTCCTGGTAGTTTTTACACTACCTTGGTAGGCATTTGAAATGCACCACAAAAGTTGTTCTTCCTGCTTTCTGGGCTGAGATGGGGAACCGCTGAATTTTGGACTCGGCCGGTGACAAAATGTTCCAAACACACCCCATGCACAACTCCACCGGGGAAGGTGCCAGACAGGAGTTCTCTTAATAGTTTTTACACTACCTTGGTAGGCACCTGAAAGACACCACAAAAGTTGTTCTACCTGCTTTCTGGGCTGAGATGGGGAACCGCTGAATTTTGGAGTCGGCCGGTGACAAAATGTTCCACAGACACCCCATGCATAACTCCACCGGGGAAGGTGCCAGGAACGAATTCTGTTGGTAGTTTTTACACTACCTTGGTAGGCAGCTGCAAGGCACAAGAAAAGTTGTTGTACCTGCTTTGTGGGCTGAGATGGGGAACCGCTGAATTTTGGAGTCGGCTGGTGACAAAATGTTCCAAACACACCCCCTGCACAACTCCACCGGGGAAGGTGCCAGACAGGAGTTCTCCTGGTAGTTTTTACATTGCTCCGGTAGGCATCTGAAAGATACCACAAAAGTTGTTCTACCTGCTTTCTGGGCTGAGATGGGGAACCGCTGAATTTTGGAGTCGGCCGGTGACAAAATGTTCCAAACACACCCCATGCACAACTCCACCGGGGAAGGTGCCAGAAAGGAGTTCTGTTGCTAGTTTTTACACTACCTTGGTAGGCATCTGAAAGGCACCACAAAAGTTGTTCTACCTGCTTTCTGGGCTGAGATGGGGAAACGCTGAATTTTGGACTCGGCCGGTGACAAAATGTTCCAAACACACCCCATGCACAACTCCACCACGGAAGGTGCCAGACAGGAGTTCTCCTGGTAGTTTTTACACTACCTTGGTAGGCATTTGAAAGGCACCACAAAAGTTGTTCTACCTGCTTTCTGGGCTGAGATGAGGAACAGCTGAATTTTGGAGTCGGCTGGTGGCAAAATGTTCCAAACACACCCCATGCACAACTCCACCGGGGAAGGTGCCAGACAGGAGTTTTCTTGATAGATTTTACATTGCTCTGGTAGGCACCTCAAAGACACCACAAAACTCCTTCTACCTGCTTTCTGGGCTGAGATGGGGAACAGCTGAATTTTGGAGTCGGCCGGTGACAAAATGTTCCAAACACACCCCATGCACAACTCCACCGGGGAAGGTGCCAGACAGGAGTTCTCTTAATAGTTTTTACACTACCTTGGTAGGCATCTGAAAGACACCACAAAAGTTGTTCTTCCTGCTTTCTGGGCTGAGATGGGGAACAGCTGAATTTTGGACTCGGCTGGTGACAAAATGTTCCAAACACACCCCCTGCACAACTCCACCACGGAAGGTGCCAGACAGGAGTTCTCCTGGTAGTTTTTACATTGCTCCGGTAGGCATCTGAAAGACACCACAAAAGTTGTTCTACCTGCTTTCTGGGCTGAGATGGGGAAACGCTGAATTTTGGACTCCGCTGGTGACAAAATGTTCCAAACACACCCCCTGCACAACTCCACCGGGGAAGGTGCCAGACAGGAGTTCTCTTGATAGTTTTTACACTACCTTGGTAGGCACCTGAAAGACACCACAAAAGTTGTTCTTCCTGCTTTCTGGGCTGAGATGGGGAACCGCTGAATTTTGGAGTCGGCCGGTGACAAAATGTTCCACAGACACCCCATGCACAACTCCACCGGGGAAGGTGCCAGGAACGAATTCTGTTGGTAGTTTTTACACTACCTTGGTAGGCAGCTGAAAGGGACCACAAAAGTTGTTCTACCTGCTTTGTGGGCTGAGATGGGGAACAGCTGAATTTTGGAGTCGGCTGGTGACAAAATGTTCCAAACACACCCCCTGCACAACTCCACCGGGGAAGGTGCCAGACAGGAGTTCTCTTAGTAGTTTTTACACTACCTTGGTAGGCACCTGAAAGACACCACAAAAGTTGTTCTACCTGCTTTCTGGGCTGAGATGGGGAACCGCTGAATTTTGGAGTCGGCCGGTGACAAAATGTTCCAAAGACACCCCATGCACAACTCCACCGGGGAAGGTGCCAGAAAGGAGTTCTGTTGCTAGTTTTTACACTACCTTGGTAGGCATCTGAAAGACACCACAAAAGTTGTTCTACCTGCTTTCTGGGCTGAGATGGGGAACCGCTGAATTTTGGACTCGGCTGGTGACAAAATGTTCCAAACACACCCTATGCACAACTCCACCGGGGAAGGTGCCAGACAAGAGTTCTCTTGATAGTTTTTACACTACCTTGGTAGGCAGCTGAAAGGCACCAGAAAACTTGTTCTACCTGCTTTCTGGGCTGAGATGGGGAACCGCTGAATTTTGGAGTCGGCCGGTGACAAAATGTTCCACAGACACCCCATGCACAACTCCACCGGGGAAGGTGCCAGGAACGAATTCTGTTGGTAGTTTTTACACTACCTTGGTAGGCAGCTGCAAGGCACAAGAAAAGTTGTTCTACCTGCTTTCTGGGCTGAGATGGGGAACAGATGAATTTTGGACTCGGCTGGTGACAAAATGTTCCAAACACACCCCATGCACAACTCCACCGGGGAAGGTGCCAGACAGGAGTTCTCCTGGTAGTTTTTACATTGCTCCGGTAGGCACCTGAAAGACACCACAAAAGTTGTTCTACCTGCTTTCTGGGCTGAGATGGGGAACCGCTGAATTTTGGACTCCGCTGGTGACAAAATGTTCCAAACACACCCCCTGCACAACTCCACCGGGGAAGGTGCCAGGCAGGAGTTCTCCTGCTAGTTTTTACATTGCTCCGGTAGGCATCTGAAAGATACCACAAAAGTTGTTCTACCTGCTTTCTGGGCTGAGATGGGGAACCGCTGAATTTTGGAGTCCGCTGGTGACAAAATGTTCCAAACACACCCCCTGCACAACTCCACCGGGGAAGGTGCCAGACAAGAGTTCTCTTGATAGTTTTTACACTACCTTGGTAGGCACCTGAAAGGCACCAGAAAACTTGTTCTACCTGCTTTCTGGGCTGAGATGGGGAACCGCTGAATTTTGGAGTCGGCCGGTGACAAAATGTTCCACAGACACCCCATGCATAACTCCACCGGGGAAGGTGCCAGGAACGAATTCTGTTGGTAGTTTTTACACTACCTTGGTAGGCAGCTGCAAGGCACAAGAAAAGTTGTTGTACCTGCTTTGTGGGCTGAGATGGGGAACAGCTGAATTTTGGACTCGGCTGGTGACAAAATGTTCCAAACACACCCCATGCACAACTCCACCGGGGAAGGTGCCAGGCAGGAGTTCTCCTGCTAGTTTTTACATTGCTCCGGTAGGCATCTGAAAGATACCACAAAAGTTGTTCTACCTGCTTTCTGGGCTGAGATGGGGAACCGCTGAATTTTGGAGTCGGCCGGTGACAAAATGTTCCAAACACACCCCATGCACAACTCCACCGGGGAAGGTGCCAGAAAGGAGTTCTGTTGCTAGTTTTTACACTACCTTGGTAGGCATCTGAAAGACACCACAAAAGTTGTTCTACCTGCTTTCTGGGCTGAGATGGGGAACCGCTGAATTTTGGACTCGGCTGGTGACAAAATGTTCCACAGACACCCCATGCACAACTCCACCGGGGAAGGTGCCAGGAACGAATTCTGTTGGTAGTTTTTACACTACCTTGGTAGGCAGCTGCAAGGCACAAGAAAAGTTGTTCTACCTGCTTTCTGGGCTGAGATGGGGAACCGCTGAATTTTGGAGACGGCTGGTGACAAAATGTTCCAAACACACCCCATGCACAACTCCACCGGGGAAGGTGCCAGACAGGAGTTCTCCTGGTAGTTTTTACACTACCTTGGTAGGCATTTGAAAGGCACCACAAAAGTTGTTCTACCTGCTTTCTGGGCTGAGATGAGGAACAGCTGAATTTTGGAGTCGGCTGGTGGCAAAATGTTCCAAACACACCCCATGCACAACTCCACCGGGGAAGGTGCCAGACAGGAGTTTTCTTGATAGATTTTACATTGCTCTGGTAGGCACCTCAAAGACACCACAAAACTCCTTCTACCTGCTTTCTGGGCTGAGATGGGGAACAGCTGAATTTTGGAGTCGGCCGGTGACAAAATGTTCCAAACACACCCCATGCACAACTCCACCGGGGAAGGTGCCAGACAGGAGTTCTCTTAATAGTTTTTACACTACCTTGGTAGGCATCTGAAAGACACCACAAAAGTTGTTCTTCCTGCTTTCTGGGCTGAGATGGGGAACAGCTGAATTTTGGACTCGGCTGGTGACAAAATGTTCCAAACACACCCCCTGCACAACTCCACCACGGAAGGTGCCAGACAGGAGTTCTCCTGGTAGTTTTTACATTGCTCCGGTAGGCATCTGAAAGACACCACAAAAGTTGTTCTACCTGCTTTCTGGGCTGAGATGGGGAAACGCTGAATTTTGGACTCCGCTGGTGACAAAATGTTCCAAACACACCCCCTGCACAACTCCACCGGGGAAGGTGCCAGACAGGAGTTCTCTTGATAGTTTTTACACTACCTTGGTAGGCACCTGAAAGACACCACAAAAGTTGTTCTTCCTGCTTTCTGGGCTGAGATGGGGAACCGCTGAATTTTGGAGTCGGCCGGTGACAAAATGTTCCACAGACACCCCATGCACAACTCCACCGGGGAAGGTGCCAGGAACGAATTCTGTTGGTAGTTTTTACACTACCTTGGTAGGCAGCTGAAAGGGACCACAAAAGTTGTTCTACCTGCTTTCTGGGCTGAGATGGGGAACCCCTGAATTTTGGAGTCGGCTGGTGACAAAATGTTCCAAACACACCCCCTGCACAACTCCACCGGGGAAGGTGCCAGACAGGAGTTCTCTTAGTAGTTTTTACACTACCTTGGTAGGCACCTGAAAGACACCACAAAAGTTGTTCTACCTGCTTTCTGGGCTGAGATGGGGAACCGCTGAATTTTGGAGTCGGCTGGTGGCAAAATGTTCCAAACACACCCCATGCACAACTCCACCGGGGAAGGTGCCAGACAGGAGTTCTCCTGGTAGTTTTTACACTACCTTGGTAGGCATCTGAAAGGCACCACAAAAGTTGGTCTACCTGCTTTCTGGGCTGAGATGGGGAACCGCTGAATTTTGGACTCGGCTGGTGACAAAATGTTCCAAACACACCCCCTGCACAACTCCACCGGGGAAGGTGCCAGACAGGAGTTCTCCTGGTAGTTTTTACACTACCTTGGTAGGCAGCTGAAAGGCACCACAAAAGTTGTTCTTCCTGCTTTCTGGGCTGAGATGGGGAACCGCTGAATTTTGGAGTCGGCCGGTGACAAAATGTTCCAAACACACCCCATGCACAACTCCACCGGGGAAGGTGCCAGACAGGAGTTCTCTTGGTAGTTTTTACACTACCTTGGTAGGCATCTGAAAGACACCACAAAAGTTGTTCTACCTGCTTTGTGGGCTGAGATGGGGAATCGCTGAATTTTGGAGTCGGCCGGTGACAAAATGTTCCAAACACACCCCATGCAAAACTCCACCGGGGAAGGTGCCAGACAGGAGTTCTCCTGGTAGTTTTTACATTGCTCCGGTAGGCATCTGAAAGACACCACAAAAGTTGTTCTACCTGCTTTCTGGGCTGAGATGGGGAACAGCTGAATTTTGGAGTCGGCTGGTGACAAAATGTTCCAAACACACCCCATGCACAACTCCACCGGGGAAGGTGCCAGACAGGAGTTCTCTTGGTAGTTTTTACACTACCTTGGTAGGCATCTGAAAGACACCACAAAAGTTGTTCTACCTGCTTTCTGGGCTGAGATGGGGAACCGCTGAATTTTGGAGTCGGCTGGTGACAAAATGTTCCAAACACACCCCATGCACAACTCCACCGGGGAAGGTGCCAGACAGGAGTTCTCCTGGTAGTTTTTACACTACCTTGGTAGGCATTTGAAATGCACCACAAAAGTTGTTCTTCCTGCTTTCTGGGCTGAGATGGGGAACCGCTGAATTTTGCAGTCGGCCGGTGACAAAATGTTCCAAACACACCCCCTGCACAACTCCACCGGGGAAGGTGCCAGACAGGAGTTCTCCTGGTAGTTTTTACACTACCTTGGTAGGCATTTGAAAGGCACCACAAAAGTTGTTCTTCCTGCTTTCTGGGCTGAGATGGGGAACCGCTGAATTTTGGAGTCGGCCGGTGACAAAATGTTCCAAACACACCCCATGCACAATTCCACCGGGGAAGGTGCCAGACAGGAGTTCTCTTGGTAGTTTTTACACTACCTTGGTAGGCAGCTGAAAGGCACCACAAAAGTTGTTCTACCTGCTTTCTGGGCTGAGATGGGGAACCGCTGAATTTTGGACTCGGCTGGTGACAAAATGTTCCAAACACACCCCATGCACAACTCCACCGGGGAAGGTGCCAGACAGGAGTTCTCCTGGTAGTTTTTACACTACCTTGGTAGGCAGCTGAAAGACACCACAAAAGTTGTTCTACCTGCTTTCTGGGCTGAGATGGGGAACCGCTGAATTTTGGACTCGGCCGGTGACAAAATGTTCCAAACACACCCCATGCACAACTCCACCGGGGAAGGTGCCAGACAGGAGTTCTCCTGGTAGTTTTTACACTACCTTGGTAGGCAGCTGAAAGACACCACAAAAGTTGTTCTACCTGCTTTCTGGGCTGAGATGGGGAATCGCTGAATTTTGGAGTCGGCTGGTGACAAAATGTTCCAAACACACCCCATGCACAACTCCACCGGGGAAGGTGCCAGACAGGAGTTCTCTTGGTAGTTTTTACACTACCTTGGTAGGCATCTGAAAGACACCACAAAAGTTGTTCTACCTGCTTTCTGGGCTGAGATGGGGAAACGCTGAATTTTGGAGTCGGCTGGTGACAAAATGTTCCAAACACACCCCATGCACAACTCCACCGGGGAAGGTGCCAGACAGGAGTTCTCCTGGTAGTTTTTACACTACCTTGGTAGGCATTTGAAATGCACCACAAAAGTTGTTCTTCCTGCTTTCTGGGCTGAGATGGGGAACCGCTGAATTTTGGACTCGGCCGGTGACAAAATGTTCCAAACACACCCCATGCACAACTCCACCGGGGAAGGTGCCAGACAGGAGTTCTCTTAATAGTTTTTACACTACCTTGGTAGGCATTTGAAAGACACCACAAAACTCCTTCTACCTGCTTTCTGGGCTGAGATGGGGAACCGCTGAATTTTGGAGTCGGCCGGTGACAAAATGTTCCAAACACACCCCATGCACAATTCCACCGGGGAAGGTGCCAGACAGGAGTTCTCTTGGTAGTTTTTACACTACCTTGGTAGGCAGCTGAAAGGGACCACAAAAGTTGTTCTACCTGCTTTCTGGGCTGAGATGGGGAAACGCTGAATTTTGGACTCGGCTGGTGACAAAATGTTCCAAACACACCCCATGCACAACTCCACCGGGGAAGGTGCCAGACAGGAGTTCTCCTGGTAGTTTTTACACTACCTTGGTAGGCATCTGAAAGACACGACAAAAGTTGTTCTACCTGCTTTCTGGGCTGAGATGGGGAACCGCTGAATTTTGGACTCGGCCGGTGACAAAATGTTCCAAACACACCCCATGCACAACTCCACCACGGAAGGTGCCAGACAGGAGTTCTCCTGGTAGTTTTTACACTACCTTGGTAGGCAGCTGAAAGACACCACAAAAGTTGTTCTACCTGCTTTCTGGGCTGAGATGGGGAATCGCTGAATTTTGGACTCGGCCGGTGACAAAATGTTCCAAACACCCCATGCACAACTCCACCGGGGAAGGTGCCAGACAGGAGTTGTCTTAGTAGTTTTTACACTACCTTGGTAGGCATCTGAAAGACATCACAAAAGTTGTTCTACCTGCTTTCTGGGCTGAGATGGGGAAACGCTGAATTTTGGACTCGGCTGGTGACAAAATGTTCCAAACACACCCCATGCACAACTCCACCGGGGAAGGTGCCAGACAGGAGTTCTCCTGGTAGTTTTTACACTACCTTGGTAGGCATCTGAAAGACACCACAAAAGTTGTTCTTCCTGCTTTCTGGGCTGAGATGGGGAACCGCTGAATTTTGGACTCGGCTGGTGACAAAATGTTCCAAACACACCCCATGCACAACTCCACCGGGGAAGGTGCCAGACAGGAGTTCTCCTGGTAGTTTTTACACTACCTTGGTAGGCAGCTGAAAGGCACCACAAAAGTTGTTCTTCCTGCTTTCTGGGCTGAGATGGGGAACCGCTGAATTTTGGAGTCGGCCGGTGACAAAATGTTCCAAACACACCCCATGCACAACTCCACCGGGGAAGGTGCCAGACAGGAGTTCTCTTGGTAGTTTTTACACTACCTTGGTAGGCAGCTGAAAGGCACCACAAAAGTTGTTCTTCCTGCTTTCTGGGCTGAGATGGGGAACCGCTGAATTTTGGACTCGGCCGGTGACAAAATGTTCCAAACACACCCCATGCAAAACTCCACCGGGGAAGGTGCCAGGCAGGAGTTCTCCTGGTAGTTTTTACATTGCTCCGGTAGGCATCTGAAAGACACCACAAAAGTTGTTCTACCTGCTTTCTGGGCTGAGATGGGGAATCGCTGAATTTTGGAGTCGGCCGGTGACAAAATGTTCCACAGACACCCCATGCACAACTCCACCGGGGAAGGTGCCAGACAGGAGTTCTGTTGCTAGTTTTTACACTACCTTGGTAGGCATCTGAAAGACACCACAAAAGTTGTTCTACCTGCTTTCTGGGCTGAGATGGGGAACCGCTGAATTTTGGACTCGGCTGGTGACAAAATGTTCCAAACACACCCTATGCACAACTCCACCGGGGAAGGTGCCAGACAAGAGTTCTCTTGATAGTTTTTACACTACCTTGGTAGGCACCTGAAAGACACCACAAAAGTTGTTCTACCTGCTTTCTGGGCTGAGATGGGGAACCGCTGAATTTTGGAGTCGGCCGGTGACAAAATGTTCCACAGACACCCTATGCATAACTCCACCGGGGAAGGTGCCAGGAACGAATTCTGTTGGTAGTTTTTACACTACCTTGGTAGGTAGCTGCAAGGCACAAGAAAAGTTGTTGTACCTGCTTTGTGGGCTGAGATGGGGAACAGCTGAATTTTGGACTCGGCTGGTGACAAAATGTTCCAAACACACCCCCTGCACAACTCCACCGGGGAAGGTGCCAGGCAGGAGTTCTCCTGGTAGTTTTTACATTGCTCCGGTAGGCATCTGAAAGATACCACAAAAGTTGTTCTACCTGCTTTCTGGGCTGAGATGGGGAACCGCTGAATTTTGGAGTCGGCCGGTGACAAAATGTTCCAAACACACCCCATGCACAACTCCACCGGGGAAGGTGCCAGAAAGGAGTTCTGTTGCTAGTTTTTACACTACCTTGGTAGGCATCTGAAAGACACCACAAAAGTTGTTCTTCCTGCTTTCTGGGCTGAGATGGGGAACCGCTGAATTTTGGACTCGGCTGGTGACAAAATGTTCCAAACACACCCTATGCACAACTCCACCGGGGAAGGTGCCAGACAAGAGTTCTCTTGATAGTTTTTACACTACCTTGGTAGGCAGCTGAAAGATACCACAAAAGTTGTTCTACCTGCTTTCTGGGCTGAGATGGGGAACCGCTGAATTTTGGAGTCGGCCGGTGACAAAATGTTCCACAGACACCCCATGCACAACTCCACCGGGGAAGGTGCCAGGAACGAATTCTGTTGGTAGTTTTTACACTACCTTGGTAGGCAGCTGCAAGGCACAAGAAAAGTTGTTCTACCTGCTTTCTGGGCTGAGATGGGGAACCGCTGAATTTTGGAGACGGCTGGTGACAAAATGTTCCAAACACACCCCATGCACAACTCCACCGGGGAAGGTGCCAGACAGGAGTTCTCCTGGTAGTTTTTACACTACCTTGGTAGGCATTTGAAAGGCACCACAAAAGTTGTTCTACCTGCTTTCTGGGCTGAGATGAGGAACAGCTGAATTTTGGAGTCGGCTGGTGGCAAAATGTTCCAAACACACCCCATGCACAACTCCACCGGGGAAGGTGCCAGACAGGAGTTCTCCTGGTAGTTTTTACATTGCTCCGGTAGGCATCTGAAAGACACCACAAAAGTTGTTCTACCTGCTTTCTGGGCTGAGATGGGGAATCGCTGAATTTTGGAGTCGGCCGGTGACAAAATGTTCCAAACACACCCCATGCACAACTCCACCGGGGAAGGTGCCAGACAGGAGTTCTCTTGGTAGTTTTTACACTACCTTGGTAGGCATCTGAAAGACACCACAAAAGTTGTTCTACCTGCTTTCTGGGCTGAGATGGGGAAACGCTGAATTTTGGAGTCGGCTGGTGACAAAATGTTCCAAACACACCCCCTGCACAACTCCACCACGGAAGGTGCCAGACAGGAGTTCTCCTGGTAGTTTTTACATTGCTCCGGTAGGCATCTGAAAGACACCACAAAAGTTGTTCTACCTGCTTTCTGGGCTGAGATGGGGAAACGCTGAATTTTGGACTCCGCTGGTGACAAAATGTTCCAAACACACCCCCTGCACAACTCCACCGGGGAAGGTGCCAGACAGGAGTTCTCTTGATAGTTTTTACACTACCTTGGTACGCACCTGAAAGACACCACAAAAGTTGTTCTTCCTGCTTTCTGGGCTGAGATGGGGAACCGCTGAATTTTGGAGTCGGCCGGTGACAAAATGTTCCACAGACACCCCATGCACAACTCCACCGGGGAAGGTGCCAGGAACGAATTCTGTTGGTAGTTTTTACACTACCTTGGTAGGCAGCTGAAAGGGACCACAAAAGTTGTTCTACCTGCTTTGTGGGCTGAGATGGGGAACCCCTGAATTTTGGAGTCGGCTGGTGACAAAATGTTCCAAACACACCCCCTGCACAACTCCACCGGGGAAGGTGCCAGACAGGAGTTCTCTTAGTAGTTTTTACACTACCTTGGTAGGCACCTGAAAGACACCACAAAAGTTGTTCTACCTGCTTTCTGGGCTGAGATGGGGAATCGCTGAATTTTGGACTCGGCCGGTGACAAAATGTTCCAAAGACACCCCATGCACAACTCCACCGGGGAAGGTGCCAGAAAGGAGTTCTGTTGCTAGTTTTTACACTACCTTGGTAGGCAGCTGAAAGGCACCACAAAAGTTGTTCTACCTGCTTTCTGGGCTGAGATGGGGAACCGCTGAATTTTGGACTCGGCTGGTGACAAAATGTTCCAAACACACCCTATGCACAACTCCACCGGGGAAGGTGCCAGACAAGAGTTCTCTTGATAGTTTTTACACTACCTTGGTAGGCAGCTGAAAGGCACCAGAAAACTTGTTCTACCTGCTTTCTGGGCTGAGATGGGGAACCGCTGAATTTTGGAGTCGGCCGGTGACAAAATGTTCCACAGACACCCCATGCACAACTCCACCGGGGAAGGTGCCAGGAACGAATTCTGTTGGTAGTTTTTACACTACCTTGGTAGGCAGCTGCAAGGCACAAGAAAAGTTGTTCTACCTGCTTTGTGGGCTGAGATGGGGAACCGCTGAATTTTGGAGACGGCTGGTGACAAAATGTTCCAAACACACCCCCTGCACAACTCCACCGGGGAAGGTGCCAGACAGGAGTTCTCTTAGTAGTTTTTACACTACCTTGGTAGGCAGCTGAAAGGCACCACAAAAGTTGTTCTACCTGCTTTGTGGGCTGAGATGGGGAACCGCTGAATTTTGGAGTCGGCTGGTGACAAAATGTTCCAAACACACCCCATGCACAACTCCACCACGGAAGGTGCCAGACAGGAGTTCTCCTGGTAGTTTTTACATTGCTCCGGTAGGCATCTGAAAGACACCACAAAGTTGTTCTACCTGCTTTCTGGGCTGAGATGGGGAATCGCTGAATTTTGGAGTCGGCTGCTGACAAAATGTTCCACAGACACCCCATGCACAACTCCACCGGGGAAGGTGCCAGGAACGAATTCTGTTGGTAGTTTTTACACTACCTTGGTAGGCAGCTGAAAGGCACAAGAAAAGAAGTTGTACCTGCTTTGTGGGCTGAGATGGGGAACCGCTGAATTTTGGAGTCGGCCGGTGACAAAATGTTCCAAACACACCCCATGCACAACTCCACCACGGAAGGTGCCAGACAGGAGTTCTCTTAGTAGTTTTTACACTACCTTGGTAGACATCTGAAAGACACCACAAAAGTTGTTCTACCTGCTTTCTGGGCTGAGATGGGGAAACGCTGAATTTTGGACTCGGCTGGTGACAAAATGTTCCAAACACACCCCATGCACAACTCCACCGGGGAAGGTGCCAGACAGGAGTTCTCCTGGTAGTTTTTACACTACCTTGGTAGGCATCTGAAAGACACGACAAAAGTTGTTCTACCTGCTTTCTGGGCTGAGATGGGGAAGAGCTGAATTTTGGACTCGGCCGGTGACAAAATGTTCCAAACACACCCCATGCACAACTCCACCGGGGAAGGTGCCAGACAGGAGTTCTCCTGGTAGTTTTTACACTACCTTGGTAGGCAGCTGAAAGACACCACAAAAGTTGTTCTACCTGCTTTGTGGGCTGAGATGGGGAATCGCTGAATTTTGGACTCGGCCGGTGACAAAATGTTCCAAACACCCCATGCACAACTCCACCGGGGAAGGTGCCAGACAGGAGTTGTCTTAGTAGTTTTTACACTACCTTGGTAGGCATCTGAAAGACATCACAAAAGTTGTTCTACCTGCTTTCTGGGCTGAGATGGGGAAACGCTGAATTTTGGAGTCGGCTGGTGACAAAATGTTCCAAACACACCCCATGCACAAATCCACCGGGGAAGGTGCCAGACAGGAGTTCTCCTGGTAGTTTTTACACTACCTTGGTAGGCAGCTGAAAGGGACAACAAAAGTTGTTCTACCTGCTTTCTGGGCTGAGATGGGGAACCGCTGAATTTTGGACTCGGCTGGTGACAAAATGTTCCAAACACACCCCATGCACAACTCCACCGGGGAAGGTGCCAGACAGGAGTTCTCCTGGTAGTTTTTACACTACCTTGGTAGGCAGCTGAAAGGCACCACAAAAGTTGTTCTTCCTGCTTTCTGGGCTGAGATGGGGAACCGCTGAATTTTGGAGTCGGCCGGTGACAAAATGTTCCAAACACACCCCATGCACAACTCCACCGGGGAAGGTGCCAGACAGGAGTTCTCTTGGTAGTTTTTACACTACCTTGGTAGGCAGCTGAAAGGCACCACAAAAGTTGTTCTTCCTGCTTTCTGGGCTGAGATGGGGAACCGCTGAATTTTGGACTCGGCCGGTGACAAAATGTTCCAAACACACCCCATGCAAAACTCCACCGGGGAAGGTGCCAGACAGGAGTTCTCCTGGTAGTTTTTACATTGCTCCGGTAGGCATCTGAAAGACACCACAAAAGTTGTTCTACCTGCTTTCTGGGCTGAGATGGGGAATCGCTGAATTTTGGAGTCGGCCGGTGACAAAATGTTCCAAACACACCCCATGCACAACTCCACCGGGGAAGGTGCCAGACAGGAGTTCTCTTGGTAGTTTTTACACTACCTTGGTAGGCATCTGAAAGACACCACAAAAGTTGTTCTACCTGCTTTCTGGGCTGAGATGGGGAAACGCTGAATTTTGGAGTCGGCTGGTGACAAAATGTTCCAAACACACCCCCTGCACAACTCCACCGGGGAAGGTGCCAGACAAGAGTTCTCTTGATAGTTTTTACACTACCTTGGTAGGCACCTGAAAGACACCACAAAAGTTGTTCTACCTGCTTTCTGGGCTGAGATGGGGAACCGCTGAATTTTGGAGTCGGCCGGTGACAAAATGTTCCAAAGACACCCCATGCACAACTCCACCGGGGAAGGTGCCAGAAAGGAGTTCTGTTGCTAGTTTTTACACTACCTTGGTAGGCATCTGAAAGACACCACAAAAGTTGTTCTACCTGCTTTCTGGGCTGAGATGGGGAACCGCTGAATTTTGGACTCGGCTGGTGACAAAATGTTCCAAACACACCCTATGCACAACTCCACCGGGGAAGGTGCCAGACAAGAGTTCTCTTGATAGTTTTTACACTACCTTGGTAGGCAGCTGAAAGGCACCAGAAAACTTGTTCTACCTGCTTTCTGGGCTGAGATGGGGAACCGCTGAATTTTGGAGTCGGCCGGTGACAAAATGTTCCAAACACACCCCATGCACAACTCCACCGGGGAAGGTGCCAGGAACGAATTCTTTTGGTAGATTTTACACTACCTTGGTAGGCAGCTGAAAGACACCACAAAAGTTGTTCTACCTGCTTTGTGGGCTGAGATGGGGAACCCCTGAATTTTGGAGTCGGCTGGTGACAAAATGTTCCAAACACACCCCCTGCACAACTCCACCGGGGAAGGTGCCAGACAGGAGTTCTCTTAGTAGTTTTTACACTACCTTGGTAGGCACCTGAAAGACACCACAAAAGTTGTTCTACCTGCTTTCTGGGCTGAGATGGGGAACCGCTGAATTTTGGAGTCGGCCGGTGACAAAATGTTCCAAAGACACCCCATGCACAACTCCACCGGGGAAGGTGCCAGAAAGGAGTTCTGTTGCTAGTTTTTACACTACCTTGGTAGGCATCTGAAAGACACCACAAAAGTTGTTCTACCTGCTTTCTGGGCTGAGATGGGGAACCGCTGAATTTTGGACTCGGCTGGTGACAAAATGTTCCAAACACACCCTATGCACAACTCCACCGGGGAAGGTGCCAGACAAGAGTTCTCTTGATAGTTTTTACACTACCTTGGTAGGCAGCTGAAAGGCACCAGAAAACTTGTTCTACCTGCTTTCTGGGCTGAGATGGGGAACCGCTGAATTTTGGAGTCGGCCGGTGACAAAATGTTCCACAGACACCCCATGCACAACTCCACCGGGGAAGGTGCCAGGAACGAATTCTGTTGGTAGTTTTTACACTACCTTGGTAGGCAGCTGCAAGGCACAAGAAAAGTTGTTCTACCTGCTTTGTGGGCTGAGATGGGGAACCGCTGAATTTTGGACTCCGCTGGTGACAAAATGTTCCAAACACACCCCCTGCACAACTCCACCGGGGAAGGTGCCAGACAGGAGTTCTCTTAGTAGTTTTTACACTACCTTGGTAGGCAGCTGAAAGGCACCACAAAAGTTGTTCTACCTGCTTTGTGGGCTGAGATGGGGAACCGCTGAATTTTGGACTCGGCTGGTGACAAAATGTTCCAAACACACCCCATGCACAACTCCACCGGGGAAGGTGCCAGACAGGAGTTCTCCTGGTAGTTTTTACATTGCTCCGGTAGGCATCTGAAAGACACCACAAAGTTGTTCTACCTGCTTTCTGGGCTGAGATGGGGAATCGCTGAATTTTGGACTCGGCTGCTGACAAAATGTTCCACAGACACCCCATGCACAACTCCACCGGGGAAGGTGCCAGGAACGAATTCTGTTGGTAGTTTTTACACTACCTTGGTAGGCACCTGAAAGACACCACAAAAGTTGTTCTACCTGCTTTCTGGGCTGAGATGGGGAACCGCTGAATTTTGGAGTCGGCCGGTGACAAAATGTTCCACAGACACCCCATGCATAACTCCACCGGGGAAGGTGCCAGGAACGAATTCTGTTGGTAGTTTTTACACTACCTTGGTAGGCAGCTGCAAGGCACAAGAAAAGTTGTTGTACCTGCTTTGTGGGCTGAGATGGGGAACAGCTGAATTTTGGACTCGGCTGGTGACAAAATGTTCCAAACACACCCCCTGCACAACTCCACCGGGGAAGGTGCCAGACAGGAGTTCTCCTGGTAGTTTTTACATTGCTCCGGTAGGCATCTGAAAGATACCACAAAAGTTGTTCTACCTGCTTTCTGGGCTGAGATGGGGAACCGCTGAATTTTGGAGTCGGCCGGTGACAAAATGTTCCAAACACACCCCATGCACAACTCCACCGGGGAAGGTGCCAGAAAGGAGTTCTGTTGCTAGTTTTTACACTACCTTGGTAGGCATCTGAAAGACACCACAAAAGTTGTTCTTCCTGCTTTCTGGGCTGAGATGGGGAACCGCTGAATTTTGGACTCGGCTGGTGACAAAATGTTCCAAACACACCCTATGCACAACTCCACCGGGGAAGGTGCCAGACAAGAGTTCTCTTGATAGTTTTTACACTACCTTGGTAGGCAGCTGAAAGGCACCAGAAAACTTGTTCTACCTGCTTTCTGGGCTGAGATGGGGAACCGCTGAATTTTGGAGTCGGCCGGTGACAAAATGTTCCACAGACACCCCATGCACAACTCCACCGGGGAAGGTGCCAGGAACGAATTCTGTTGGTAGTTTTTACACTACCTTGGTAGGCAGCTGCAAGGCACAAGAAAAGTTGTTCTACCTGCTTTCTGGGCTGAGATGGGGAACCGCTGAATTTTGGAGTCGGCTGGTGGCAAAATGTTCCAAACACACCCCATGCACAACTCCACCGGGGAAGGTGCCAGACAGGAGTTCTCCTGGTAGTTTTTACATTGCTCCGGTAGGCATCTGAAAGACACCACAAAAGTTGTTCTACCTGCTTTCTGGGCTGAGATGGGGAATCGCTGAATTTTGGAGTCGGCCGGTGACAAAATGTTCCAAACACACCCCATGCACAACTCCACCGGGGAAGGTGCCAGACAGGAGTTCTCTTGGTAGTTTTTACACTACCTTGGTAGGCATCTGAAAGACACCACAAAAGTTGTTCTACCTGCTTTCTGGGCTGAGATGGGGAAACGCTGAATTTTGGAGTCGGCTGGTGACAAAATGTTCCAAACACACCCCCTGCACAACTCCACCGGGGAAGGTGCCAGACAGGAGTTCTCCTGGTAGTTTTTACATTGCTCCGGTAGGCATCTGAAAGACACCACAAAAGTTGTTCTACCTGCTTTCTGGGCTGAGATGGGGAAACGCTGAATTTTGGACTCCGCTGGTGACAAAATGTTCCAAACACACCCCCTGCACAACTCCACCGGGGAAGGTGCCAGACAGGAGTTCTCTTGATAGTTTTTACACTACCTTGGTAGGCACCTCAAAGACACCACAAAAGTTGTTCTTCCTGCTTTCTGGGCTGAGATGGGGAACCGCTGAATTTTGGAGTCGGCCGGTGACAAAATGTTCCACAGACACCCCATGCACAACTCCACCGGGGAAGGTGCCAGGAACGAATTCTGTTGGTAGTTTTTACACTACCTTGGTAGGCAGCTGAAAGGGACCACAAAAGTTGTTCTACCTGCTTTGTGGGCTGAGATGGGGAACCCCTGAATTTTGGAGTCGGCTGGTGACAAAATGTTCCAAAGACACCCCATGCACAACTCCACCGGGGAAGGTGCCAGAAAGGAGTTCTGTTGCTAGTTTTTACACTACCTTGGTAGGCATCTGAAAGACACCACAAAAGTTGTTCTACCTGCTTTCTGGGCTGAGATGGGGAACCGCTGAATTTTGGACTCGGCTGGTGACAAAATGTTCCAAACACACCCTATGCACAACTCCACCGGGGAAGGTGCCAGACAAGAGTTCTCTTGATAGTTTTTACACTACCTTGGTAGGCAGCTGAAAGGCACCAGAAAACTTGTTCTACCTGCTTTCTGGGCTGAGATGGGGAACCGCTGAATTTTGGAGTCGGCCGGTGACAAAATGTTCCACAGACACCCCATGCACAACTCCACCGGGGAAGGTGCCAGGAACGAATTCTGTTGGTAGATTTTACACTACCTTGGTAGGCAGCTGAAAGGGACCACAAAAGTTGTTCTACCTGCTTTGTGGGCTGAGATGGGGTACCCCTGAATTTTGGAGTCGGCTGGTGACAAAATGTTCCAAACACACCCCCTGCACAACTCCACCGGGGAAGGTGCCAGACAGGAGTTCTCTTAGTAGTTTTTACACTACCTTGGTAGGCACCTGAAAGACACCACAAAAGTTGTTCTACCTGCTTTCTGGGCTGAGATGGGGAACCGCTGAATTTTGGAGTCGGCCGGTGACAAAATGTTCCAAAGACACCCCATGCACAACTCCACCGGGGAAGGTGCCAGAAAGGAGTTCTGTTGCTAGTTTTTACACTACCTTGGTAGGCATCTGAAAGACACCACAAAAGTTGTTCTACCTGCTTTCTGGGCTGAGATGGGGAACCGCTGAATTTTGGACTCGGCTGGTGACAAAATGTTCCAAACACACCCTATGCACAACTCCACCGGGGAAGGTGCCAGACAAGAGTTCTCTTGATAGTTTTTACACTACCTTGGTAGGCAGCTGAAAGGCACCAGAAAACTTGTTCTACCTGCTTTGTGGGCTGAGATGGGGAACCGCTGAATTTTGGAGTCGGCCGGTGACAAAATGTTCCACAGACACCCCATGCACAACTCCACCGGGGAAGGTGCCAGGAACGAATTCTGTTGGTAGTTTTTACACTACCTTGGTAGGCAGCTGCAAGGCACAAGAAAAGTTGTTCTACCTGCTTTGTGGGCTGAGATGGGGAACCGCTGAATTTTGGACTCCGCTGGTGACAAAATGTTCCAAACACACCCCCTGCACAACTCCACCGGGGAAGGTGCCAGACAGGAGTTCTCTTAGTAGTTTTTACACTACCTTGGTAGGCAGCTGAAAGGCACCACAAAAGTTGTTCTACCTGCTTTGTGGGCTGAGATGGGGAACCGCTGAATTTTGGAGTCGGCTGGTGACAAAATGTTCCAAACACACCCCATGCACAACTCCACCGGGGAAGGTGCCAGACAGGAGTTCTCCTGGTAGTTTTTACATTGCTCCGGTAGGCATCTGAAAGACACCACAAAGTTGTTCTACCTGCTTTCTGGGCTGAGATGGGGAATCGCTGAATTTTGGAGTCGGCTGCTGACAAAATGTTCCACAGACACCCCATGCACAACTCCACCGGGGAAGGTGCCAGGAACGAATTCTGTTGGTAGTTTTTACACTACCTTGGTAGGCACCTGAAAGACACCACAAAAGTTGTTCTACCTGCTTTCTGGGCTGAGATGGGGAACCGCTGAATTTTGGAGTCGGCCGGTGACAAAATGTTCCACAGACACCCCATGCATAACTCCACCGGGGAAGGTGCCAGGAACGAATTCTGTTGGTAGTTTTTACACTACCTTGGTAGGCAGCTGCAAGGCACAAGAAAAGTTGTTGTACCTGCTTTGTGGGCTGAGATGGGGAACAGCTGAATTTTGGACTCGGCTGGTGACAAAATGTTCCAAACACACCCCCTGCACAACTCCACCGGGGAAGGTGCCAGACAGGAGTTCTCCTGGTAGTTTTTACATTGCTCCGGTAGGCATCTGAAAGATACCACAAAAGTTGTTCTACCTGCTTTCTGGGCTGAGATGGGGAACCGCTGAATTTTGGAGTCGGCCGGTGACAAAATGTTCCAAACACACCCCATGCACAACTCCACCGGGGAAGGTGCCAGAAAGGAGTTCTGTTGCTAGTTTTTACACTACCTTGGTAGGCATCTGAAAGACACCACAAAAGTTGTTCTTCCTGCTTTCTGGGCTGAGATGGGGAACCGCTGAATTTTGGACTCGGCTGGTGACAAAATGTTCCAAACACACCCTATGCACAACTCCACCGGGGAAGGTGCCAGACAAGAGTTCTCTTGATAGTTTTTACACTACCTTGGTAGGCAGCTGAAAGGCACCAGAAAACTTGTTCTACCTGCTTTCTGGGCTGAGATGGGGAACCGCTGAATTTTGGAGTCGGCCGGTGACAAAATGTTCCACAGACACCCCATGCACAACTCCACCGGGGAAGGTGCCAGGAACGAATTCTGTTGGTAGTTTTTACACTACCTTGGTAGGCAGCTGCAAGGCACAAGAAAAGTTGTTCTACCTGCTTTCTGGGCTGAGATGGGGAACCGCTGAATTTTGGAGACGGCTGGTGACAAAATGTTCCAAACACACCCCATGCACAACTCCACCGGGGAAGGTGCCAGACAGGAGTTCTCCTGGTAGTTTTTACACTACCTTGGTAGGCATTTGAAAGGCACCACAAAAGTTGTTCTACCTGCTTTCTGGGCTGAGATGAGGAACAGCTGAATTTTGGAGTCGGCTGGTGGCAAAATGTTCCAAACACACCCCATGCACAACTCCACCGGGGAAGGTGCCAGACAGGAGTTCTCCTGGTAGTTTTTACATTGCTCCGGTAGGCATCTGAAAGACACCACAAAAGTTGTTCTACCTGCTTTCTGGGCTGAGATGGGGAATCGCTGAATTTTGGAGTCGGCCGGTGACAAAATGTTCCAAACACACCCCATGCACAACTCCACCGGGGAAGGTGCCAGACAGGAGTTCTCTTGGTAGTTTTTACACTACCTTGGTAGGCATCTGAAAGACACCACAAAAGTTGTTCTACCTGCTTTCTGGGCTGAGATGGGGAAACGCTGAATTTTGGAGTCGGCTGGTGACAAAATGTTCCAAACACACCCCCTGCACAACTCCACCGGGGAAGGTGCCAGACAGGAGTTCTCCTGGTAGTTTTTACATTGCTCCGGTAGGCATCTGAAAGACACCACAAAAGTTGTTCTACCTGCTTTCTGGGCTGAGATGGGGAAACGCTGAATTTTGGACTCCGCTGGTGACAAAATGTTCCAAACACACCCCCTGCACAACTCCACCGGGGAAGGTGCCAGACAGGAGTTCTCTTGATAGTTTTTACACTACCTTGGTAGGCACCTGAAAGACACCACAAAAGTTGTTCTTCCTGCTTTCTGGGCTGAGATGGGGAACCGCTGAATTTTGGAGTCGGCCGGTGACAAAATGTTCCACAGACACCCCATGCACAACTCCACCGGGGAAGGTGCCAGGAACGAATTCTGTTGGTAGTTTTTACACTACCTTGGTAGGCAGCTGAAAGGGACCACAAAAGTTGTTCTACCTGCTTTGTGGGCTGAGATGGGGAACCCCTGAATTTTGGAGTCGGCTGGTGACAAAATGTTCCAAAGACACCCCATGCACAACTCCACCGGGGAAGGTGCCAGAAAGGAGTTCTGTTGCTAGTTTTTACACTACCTTGGTAGGCATCTGAAAGACACCACAAAAGTTGTTCTACCTGCTTTCTGGGCTGAGATGGGGAACCGCTGAATTTTGGACTCGGCTGGTGACAAAATGTTCCAAACACACCCTATGCACAACTCCACCGGGGAAGGTGCCAGACAAGAGTTCTCTTGATAGTTTTTACACTACCTTGGTAGGCAGCTGAAAGGCACCAGAAAACTTGTTCTACCTGCTTTCTGGGCTGAGATGGGGAACCGCTGAATTTTGGAGTCGGCCGGTGACAAAATGTTCCACAGACACCCCATGCACAACTCCACCGGGGAAGGTGCCAGGAACGAATTCTGTTGGTAGATTTTACACTACCTTGGTAGGCAGCTGAAAGGGACCACAAAAGTTGTTCTACCTGCTTTGTGGGCTGAGATGGGGTACCCCTGAATTTTGGAGTCGGCTGGTGACAAAATGTTCCAAACACACCCCCTGCACAACTCCACCGGGGAAGGTGCCAGACAGGAGTTCTCTTAGTAGTTTTTACACTACCTTGGTAGGCACCTGAAAGACACCACAAAAGTTGTTCTACCTGCTTTCTGGGCTGAGATGGGGAACCGCTGAATTTTGGAGTCGGCCGGTGACAAAATGTTCCAAAGACACCCCATGCACAACTCCACCGGGGAAGGTGCCAGAAAGGAGTTCTGTTGCTAGTTTTTACACTACCTTGGTAGGCATCTGAAAGACACCACAAAAGTTGTTCTACCTGCTTTCTGGGCTGAGATGGGGAACCGCTGAATTTTGGACTCGGCTGGTGACAAAATGTTCCAAACACACCCTATGCACAACTCCACCGGGGAAGGTGCCAGACAAGAGTTCTCTTGATAGTTTTTACACTACCTTGGTAGGCAGCTGAAAGGCACCAGAAAACTTGTTCTACCTGCTTTGTGGGCTGAGATGGGGAACCGCTGAATTTTGGAGTCGGCCGGTGACAAAATGTTCCACAGACACCCCATGCACAACTCCACCGGGGAAGGTGCCAGGAACGAATTCTGTTGGTAGTTTTTACACTACCTTGGTAGGCAGCTGCAAGGCACAAGAAAAGTTGTTCTACCTGCTTTGTGGGCTGAGATGGGGAACCGCTGAATTTTGGACTCCGCTGGTGACAAAATGTTCCAAACACACCCCCTGCACAACTCCACCGGGGAAGGTGCCAGACAGGAGTTCTCTTAGTAGTTTTTACACTACCTTGGTAGGCAGCTGAAAGGCACCACAAAAGTTGTTCTACCTGCTTTCTGGGCTGAGATGGGGAAACGCTGAATTTTGGACTCCGCTGGTGACAAAATGTTCCAAACACACCCCATGCACAACTCCACCGGGGAAGGTGCCAGACAGGAGTTCTCCTGGTAGTTTTTACATTGCTCCGGTAGGCATCTGAAAGACACCACAAAGTTGTTCTACCTGCTTTCTGGGCTGAGATGGGGAATCGCTGAATTTTGGAGTCGGCTGCTGACAAAATGTTCCACAGACACCCCATGCACAACTCCACCGGGGAAGGTGCCAGACAGGAGTTCTCTTAATAGTTTTTACACTACCTTGGTAGGCATCTGAAAGACGCCACAAAAGTTGTTCTTCCTGCTTTCTGGGCTGAGATGGGGAACAGCTGAATTTTGGACTCGGCTGGTGACAAAATGTTCCAAACACACCCCCTGCACAACTCCACCACGGAAGGTGCCAGACAGGAGTTCTGGTAGTTTTTACATTGCTCCGGTAGGCATCTGAAAGACACCACAAAAGTTGTTCTACCTGCTTTCTGGGCTGAGATGGGGAAACGCTGAATTTTGGACTCCGCTGGTGACAAAATGTTCCAAACACACCCCCTGCACAACTCCACCGGGGAAGGTGCCAGACAAGAGTTCTCTTGATAGTTTTTACACTACCTTGGTAGGCACCTGAAAGACACCACAAAAGTTGTTCTACCTGCTTTCTGGGCTGAGATGGGGAACCGCTGAATTTTGGAGTCGGCTGGTGACAAAATGTTCCAAACACACCCTATGCACAACTCCACCGGGGAAGGTGACAGACAAGAGTTGTCTTGATAGTTTTTACACTACCTTGGTAGGCATCTGAAAGGCACCAGAAAACTTGTTCTACCTGCTTTCTGGGCTGAGATGGGGAACCGCTGAATTTTGGAGTCGGCCGGTGACAAAATGTTCCACAGACACCCCATGCACAACTCCACCGGGGAAGGTGCCAGGAACGAATTCTGTTGGTAGATTTTACACTACCTTGGTAGGCAGCTGAAAGGGACCACAAAAGTTGTTCTACCTGCTTTGTGGGCTGAGATGGGGTACCCCTGAATTTTGGAGTCGGCTGGTGACAAAATGTTCCAAACACACCCCCTGCACAACTCCACCGGGGAAGGTGCCAGACAGGAGTTCTCTTAGTAGTTTTTACACTACCTTGGTAGGCACCTGAAAGACACCACAAAAGTTGTTCTACCTGCTTTCTGGGCTGAGATGGGGAACCGCTGAATTTTGGAGTCGGCCGGTGACAAAATGTTCCAAAGACACCCCATGCACAACTCCACCGGGGAAGGTGCCAGAAAGGAGTTCTGTTGCTAGTTTTTACACTACCTTGGTAGGCATCTGAAAGACACCACAAAAGTTGTTCTACCTGCTTTCTGGGCTGAGATGGGGAACCGCTGAATTTTGGACTCGGCTGGTGACAAAATGTTCCAAACACACCCTATGCACAACTCCACCGGGGAAGGTGCCAGACAAGAGTTCTCTTGATAGTTTTTACACTACCTTGGTAGGCAGCTGAAAGGCACCAGAAAACTTGTTCTACCTGCTTTGTGGGCTGAGATGGGGAACCGCTGAATTTTGGAGTCGGCCGGTGACAAAATGTTCCACAGACACCCCATGCACAACTCCACCGGGGAAGGTGCCAGGAACGAATTCTGTTGGTAGTTTTTACACTACCTTGGTAGGCAGCTGCAAGGCACAAGAAAAGTTGTTCTACCTGCTTTGTGGGCTGAGATGGGGAACCGCTGAATTTTGGACTCCGCTGGTGACAAAATGTTCCAAACACACCCCCTGCACAACTCCACCGGGGAAGGTGCCAGACAGGAGTTCTCTTAGTAGTTTTTACACTACCTTGGTAGGCAGCTGAAAGGCACCACAAAAGTTGTTCTACCTGCTTTGTGGGCTGAGATGGGGAACCGCTGAATTTTGGAGTCGGCTGGTGACAAAATGTTCCAAACACACCCCATGCACAACTCCACCGGGGAAGGTGCCAGACAGGAGTTCTCCTGGTAGTTTTTACATTGCTCCGGTAGGCATCTGAAAGACACCACAAAGTTGTTCTACCTGCTTTCTGGGCTGAGATGGGGAATCGCTGAATTTTGGAGTCGGCTGCTGACAAAATGTTCCACAGACACCCCATGCACAACTCCACCGGGGAAGGTGCCAGACAGGAGTTCTCTTAATAGTTTTTACACTACCTTGGTAGGCATCTGAAAGACGCCACAAAAGTTGTTCTTCCTGCTTTCTGGGCTGAGATGGGGAACAGCTGAATTTTGGACTCGGCTGGTGACAAAATGTTCCAAACACACCCCCTGCACAACTCCACCACGGAAGGTGCCAGACAGGAGTTCTGGTAGTTTTTACATTGCTCCGGTAGGCATCTGAAAGACACCACAAAAGTTGTTCTACCTGCTTTCTGGGCTGAGATGGGGAAACGCTGAATTTTGGACTCCGCTGGTGACAAAATGTTCCAAACACACCCCCTGCACAACTCCACCGGGGAAGGTGCCAGACAAGAGTTCTCTTGATAGTTTTTACACTACCTTGGTAGGCACCTGAAAGACACCACAAAAGTTGTTCTACCTGCTTTCTGGGCTGAGATGGGGAACCGCTGAATTTTGGAGTCGGCTGGTGACAAAATGTTCCAAACACACCCTATGCACAACTCCACCGGGGAAGGTGACAGACAAGAGTTGTCTTGATAGTTTTTACACTACCTTGGTAGGCATCTGAAAGGCACCAGAAAACTTGTTCTACCTGCTTTCTGGGCTGAGATGGGGAACCGCTGAATTTTGGAGTCGGCCGGTGACAAAATGTTCCACAGACACCCCATGCACAACTCCACCGGGGAAGGTGCCAGACAGGAGTTTTCTTGATAGATTTTACATTGCTCTGGTAGGCACCTCAAAGACACCACAAAACTCGTTCTACCTGCTTTCTGGGCTGAGATGGGGAACAGCTGAATTTTGGACTCGGCCGGTGACAAAATGTTCCAAAGACACCCCATGCACAACTCCACCGGGGAAGGTGCCAGACAGGAGTTCTCTTAATAGTTTTTACACTACCTTGGTAGGCATCTGAAAGACACCACAAAAGTTGTTCTACCTGCTTTCTGGGCTGAGATGGGGAACAGCTGAATTTTGGACTCGGCTGGTGTACAAAATTTTAATAAATACACCCCATGCACAACTCCACTAGCGAAGGTGCCAGGAACGAATTCTGTTGGTAGGTTTTACATTGCTCCGGTAGGCAGCTGAAAGGCACCACAAAAGTTGTTCTACCTGCTTTCTGGGCTGAGATGGGGAACCGCTGAATTTTGGACTCCGCTGTTGACAAAATGTTCCAAACACACCCTATGCACAACTCCACCGGGGAAGGTGCCAGACAGGAGTTCTCTTGGTAGATTTTACACTACCTTGGTAGGCATCTGAAAGGCACCACAAAAGTTGTTCTACCTGCTTTCTGGGCTGAGATGAGGAACAGCTGAATTTTGGAGCGGCTGGTGACAAAATGTTCCAAACACACCCCATGCACGACTCCACCGGGGAAGGTGCCAGACAGGAGTTTTCTTGATAGATTTTACATTGCTCTGGTAGGCACCTCAAAGACACCACAAAACTCGTTCTACCTGCTTTCTGGGCTGAGATGGGGAACCGCTGAATTTTGGACTCGGCTGGTGACAAAATGTTCCAAACACACCCCATGCACAACTCCACCACGGAAGGTGCCAGACAGGAGTTCTCCTGGTAGTTTTTACACTACCTTGGTAGGCATCTGAAAGACACCACAAAAGTTGTTCTACCTGCTTTGTGGGCTGAGATGGGGAATCGCTGAATTTTGGACTCGGCCGGTGACAAAATGTTCCAAACACCCCATGCACAACTCCACCGGGGAAGGTGCCAGACAGGAGTTGTCTTAGTAGTTTTTACACTACCTTGGTAGGCATCTGAAAGACATCACAAAAGTTGTTCTACCTGCTTTCTGGGCTGAGATGGGGAAACGCTGAATTTTGGAGTCGGCTGGTGACAAAATGTTCCAAACACACCCCATGCACAACTCCACCGGGGAAGGTGCCAGACAGGAGTTCTCCTGGTAGTTTTTACACTACCTTGGTAGGCAGCTGAAAGGGACAACAAAAGTTGTTCTACCTGCTTTCTGGGCTGAGATGGGGAATCGCTGAATTTTGGACTCGGCTGGTGACAAAATGTTCCAAACACACCCCATGCACAACTCCACCGGGGAAGGTGCCAGACAGGAGTTCTCTTGGTAGTTTTTACACTACCTTGGTAGGCAGCTGAAAGGCACCACAAAAGTTGTTCTTCCTGCTTTCTGGGCTGAGATGGGGAACCGCTGAATTTTGGAGTCGGCCGGTGACAAAATGTTCCAAACACACCCCATGCACAACTCCACCGGGGAAGGTGCCAGACAGGAGTTCTCCTGGTAGTTTTTACACTACCTTGGTAGGCATCTGAAAGACACCACAAAAGTTGTTCTACCTGCTTTCTGGGCTGAGATGAGGAACAGCTGAATTTTGGAGTCGGCTGGTGGCAAAATGTTCCAAACACACCCCATGCACAACTCCACCGGGGAAGGTGCCAGACAGGAGTTTTCTTGATAGATTTTACATTGCTCTGGTAGGCACCTCAAAGACACCACAAAACTCCTTCTACCTGCTTTCTGGGCTGAGATGGGGAACAGCTGAATTTTGGAGTCGGCCGGTGACAAAATGTTCCAAACACACCCCATGCACAACTCCACCGGGGAAGGTGCCAGACAGGAGTTCTCTTGGTAGTTTTTACACTACCTTGGTAGGCATCTGAAAGACACCACAAAAGTTGTTCTACCTGCTTTCTGGGCTGAGATGGGGAACCGCTGAATTTTGGAGTCGGCCGGTGACAAAATGTTCCAAACACACCCCATGCAAAACTCCACCGGGGAAGGTGCCAGACAGGAGTTCTCCTGGTAGTTTTTACACTACCTTGGTAGGCATTTGAAAGGCACCACAAAAGTTGTTCTTCCTGCTTTCTGGGCTGAGATGGGGAACCGCTGAATTTTGGACTCGGCCGGTGACAAAATGTTCCAAACACACCCCATGCACAACTCCACCGGGGAAGGTGCCAGACAGGAGTTCTCCTGGTAGTTTTTACACTACCTTGGTAGGCATTTGAAAGGCACCACAAAAGTTGTTCTTCCTGCTTTCTGGGCTGAGATGGGGAACCGCTGAATTTTGGACTCGGCCGGTGACAAAATGTTCCAAACACACCCCATGCACAACTCCACCGGGGAAGGTGCCAGACAGGAGTTCTCTTGGTAGTTTTTACACTACCTTGGTAGGCAGCTGAAAGGCACCACAAAAGTTGTTCTACCTGCTTTCTGGGCTGAGATGGGGAACCGCTGAATTTTGGACTCGGCCGGTGACAAAATGTTCCAAACACACCCCATGCACAACTCCACCACGGAAGGTGCCAGACAGGAGTTCTCCTGGTAGTTTTTACACTACCTTGGTAGGCATCTGAAAGACACCACAAAAGTTGTTCTTCCTGCTTTCTGGGCTGAGATGGGGAATCGCTGAATTTTGGACTCGGCCGGTGACAAAATGTTCCAAACACCCCATGCACAACTCCACCGGGGAAGGTGCCAGACAGGAGTTGTCTTAGTAGTTTTTACACTACCTTGGTAGGCATCTGAAAGACATCACAAAAGTTGTTCTACCTGCTTTCTGGGCTGAGATGGGGAACCGCTGAATTTTGGACTCGGCTGGTGACAAAATGTTCCAAACACACCCCATGCACAACTCCACCGGGGAAGGTGCCAGACAGGAGTTCTCCTGGTAGTTTTTACACTACCTTGGTAGGCATCTGAAAGATACCACAAAAGTTGTTCTACCTGCTTTCTGGGCTGAGATGAGGAACAGCTGAATTTTGGAGTCGGCTGGTGGCAAAATGTTCCAAACACACCCCATGCACAACTCCACCGGGGAAGGTGCCAGACAGGAGTTTTCTTGATAGATTTTACATTGCTCTGGTAGGCACCTCAAAGACACCACAAAACTCCTTCTACCTGCTTTCTGGGCTGAGATGGGGAACAGCTGAATTTTGGAGTCGGCCGGTGACAAAATGTTCCAAACACACCCCATGCACAACTCCACCGGGGAAGGTGCCAGACAGGAGTTCTCTTGGTAGTTTTTACACTACCTTGGTAGGCATCTGAAAGACACCACAAAAGTTGTTCTACCTGCTTTCTGGGCTGAGATGGGGAACCGCTGAATTTTGGAGTCGGCCGGTGACAAAATGTTCCAAACACACCCCATGCAAAACTCCACCGGGGAAGGTGCCAGACAGGAGTTCTCCTGGTAGTTTTTACACTACCTTGGTAGGCATTTGAAAGGCACCACAAAAGTTGTTCTTCCTGCTTTCTGGGCTGAGATGGGGAACCGCTGAATTTTGGACTCGGCCGGTGACAAAATGTTCCAAACACACCCCATGCACAACTCCACCGGGGAAGGTGCCAGACAGGAGTTCTCCTGGTAGTTTTTACACTACCTTGGTAGGCATTTGAAAGGCACCACAAAAGTTGTTCTTCCTGCTTTCTGGGCTGAGATGGGGAACCGCTGAATTTTGGAGTCGGCCGTTGACAAAATGTTCCAAACACACCCCATGCACAACTCCACCGGGGAAGGTGCCAGACAGGAGTTCTCTTGGTAGTTTTTACACTACCTTGGTAGGCAGCTGAAAGGCACCACAAAAGTTGTTCTACCTGCTTTCTGGGCTGAGATGGGGAACCGCTGAATTTTGGACTCGGCCGGTGACAAAATGTTCCAAACACACCCCATGCACAAGTCCACCACGGAAGGTGCCAGACAGGAGTTCTCCTGGTAGTTTTTACACTACCTTGGTAGGCATCTGAAAGACACCACAAAAGTTGTTCTACCTGCTTTCTGGGCTGAGATGGGGAATCGCTGAATTTTGGACTCGGCCGGTGACAAAATGTTCCAAACACCCCATGCACAACTCCACCGGGGAAGGTGCCAGACAGGAGTTGTCTTAGTAGTTTTTACACTACCTTGGTAGGCATCTGAAAGACATCACAAAAGTTGTTCTACCTGCTTTCTGGGCTGAGATGGGGAACCGCTGAATTTTGGACTCGGCTGGTGACAAAATGTTCCAAACACACCCCATGCACAACTCCACCGGGGAAGGTGCCAGACAGGAGTTCTCCTGGTAGTTTTTACACTACCTTGGTAGGCAGCTGAAAGGCACCACAAAAGTTGTTCTACCTGCTTTCTGGGCTGAGATGGGGAACCGCTGAATTTTGGACTCGGCTGGTGACAAAATGTTCCAAACACACCCCATGCACAACTCCACCGGGGAAGGTGCCAGACAGGAGTTCTCCTGGTAGTTTTTACACTACCTTGGTAGGCATCTGAAAGATACCACAAAAGTTGTTCTACCTGCTTTCTGGGCTGAGATGAGGAACAGCTGAATTTTGGAGTCGGCTGGTGGCAAAATGTTCCAAACACACCCCATGCACAACTCCACCGGGGAAGGTGCCAGACAGGAGTTTTCTTGATAGATTTTACATTGCTCTGGTAGGCACCTCAAAGACACCACAAAACTCCTTCTACCTGCTTTCTGGGCTGAGATGGGGAACAGCTGAATTTTGGAGTCGGCCGGTGACAAAATGTTCCAAACACACCCCATGCACAACTCCACCGGGGAAGGTGCCAGACAGGAGTTCTCTTGGTAGTTTTTACACTACCTTGGTAGGCAGCTGAAAGGCACCACAAAAGTTGTTCTTCCTGCTTTCTGGGCTGAGATGGGGAACCGCTGAATTTTGGAGTCGGCCGGTGACAAAATGTTCCAAACACACCCCATGCACAACTCCACCGGGGAAGGTGCCAGACAGGAGTTCTCCTGGTAGTTTTTACACTACCTTGGTAGGCAGCTGAAAGGGACAACAAAAGTTGTTCTACCTGCTTTCTGGGCTGAGATGGGGAATCGCTGAATTTTGGACTCGGCTGGTGACAAAATGTTCCAAACACACCCCATGCACAACTCCACCGGGGAAGGTGCCAGACAGGAGTTCTCTTGGTAGTTTTTACACTACCTTGGTAGGCAGCTGAAAGGCACCACAAAAGTTGTTCTTCCTGCTTTCTGGGCTGAGATGGGGAACCGCTGAATTTTGGAGTCGGCCGGTGACAAAATGTTCCAAACACACCCCATGCACAACTCCACCGGGGAAGGTGCCAGACAGGAGTTCTCCTGGTAGTTTTTACACTACCTTGGTAGGCATCTGAAAGACACCACAAAAGTTGTTCTACCTGCTTTCTGGGCTGAGATGAGGAACAGCTGAATTTTGGAGTCGGCTGGTGGCAAAATGTTCCAAACACACCCCATGCACAACTCCACCGGGGAAGGTGCCAGACAGGAGTTTTCTTGATAGATTTTACATTGCTCTGGTAGGCACCTCAAAGACACCACAAAACTCCTTCTACCTGCTTTCTGGGCTGAGATGGGGAACAGCTGAATTTTGGAGTCGGCCGGTGACAAAATGTTCCAAACACACCCCATGCACAACTCCACCGGGGAAGGTGCCAGACAGGAGTTCTCTTGGTAGTTTTTACACTACCTTGGTAGGCATCTGAAAGACACCACAAAAGTTGTTCTACCTGCTTTCTGGGCTGAGATGGGGAACCGCTGAATTTTGGAGTCGGCCGGTGACAAAATGTTCCAAACACACCCCATGCAAAACTCCACCGGGGAAGGTGCCAGACAGGAGTTCTCCTGGTAGTTTTTACACTACCTTGGTAGGCATTTGAAAGGCACCACAAAAGTTGTTCTTCCTGCTTTCTGGGCTGAGATGGGGAACCGCTGAATTTTGGACTCGGCCGGTGACAAAATGTTCCAAACACACCCCATGCACAACTCCACCGGGGAAGGTGCCAGACAGGAGTTCTCCTGGTAGTTTTTACACTACCTTGGTAGGCATTTGAAAGGCACCACAAAAGTTGTTCTTCCTGCTTTCTGGGCTGAGATGGGGAACCGCTGAATTTTGGACTCGGCCGGTGACAAAATGTTCCAAACACACCCCATGCACAACTCCACCGGGGAAGGTGCCAGACAGGAGTTCTCTTGGTAGTTTTTTACACTACCTTGGTAGGCAGCTGAAAGGCACCACAAAAGTTGTTCTACCTGCTTTCTGGGCTGAGATGGGGAACCGCTGAATTTTGGACTCGGCCGGTGACAAAATGTTCCAAACACACCCCATGCACAACTCCACCACGGAAGGTGCCAGACAGGAGTTCTCCTGGTAGTTTTTACACTACCTTGGTAGGCATCTGAAAGACACCACAAAAGTTGTTCTTCCTGCTTTCTGGGCTGAGATGGGGAATCGCTGAATTTTGGACTCGGCCGGTGACAAAATGTTCCAAACACCCCATGCACAACTCCACCGGGGAAGGTGCCAGACAGGAGTTGTCTTAGTAGTTTTTACACTACCTTGGTAGGCATCTGAAAGACATCACAAAAGTTGTTCTACCTGCTTTCTGGGCTGAGATGGGGAACCGCTGAATTTTGGACTCGGCTGGTGACAAAATGTTCCAAACACACCCCATGCACAACTCCACCGGGGAAGGTGCCAGACAGGAGTTCTCCTGGTAGTTTTTACACTACCTTGGTAGGCATCTGAAAGATACCACAAAAGTTGTTCTACCTGCTTTCTGGGCTGAGATGAGGAACAGCTGAATTTTGGAGTCGGCTGGTGGCAAAATGTTCCAAACACACCCCATGCACAACTCCACCGGGGAAGGTGCCAGACAGGAGTTTTCTTGATAGATTTTACATTGCTCTGGTAGGCACCTCAAAGACACCACAAAACTCCTTCTACCTGCTTTCTGGGCTGAGATGGGGAACAGCTGAATTTTGGAGTCGGCCGGTGACAAAATGTTCCAAACACACCCCATGCACAACTCCACCGGGGAAGGTGCCAGACAGGAGTTCTCTTGGTAGTTTTTACACTACCTTGGTAGGCATCTGAAAGACACCACAAAAGTTGTTCTACCTGCTTTCTGGGCTGAGATGGGGAACCGCTGAATTTTGGAGTCGGCCGGTGACAAAATGTTCCAAACACACCCCATGCAAAACTCCACCGGGGAAGGTGCCAGACAGGAGTTCTCCTGGTAGTTTTTACACTACCTTGGTAGGCATTTGAAAGGCACCACAAAAGTTGTTCTTCCTGCTTTCTGGGCTGAGATGGGGAACCGCTGAATTTTGGACTCGGCCGGTGACAAAATGTTCCAAACACACCCCATGCACAACTCCACCGGGGAAGGTGCCAGACAGGAGTTCTCCTGGTAGTTTTTACACTACCTTGGTAGGCATTTGAAAGGCACCACAAAAGTTGTTCTTCCTGCTTTCTGGGCTGAGATGGGGAACCGCTGAATTTTGGACTCGGCCGGTGACAAAATGTTCCAAACACACCCCATGCACAACTCCACCGGGGAAGGTGCCAGACAGGAGTTCTCTTGGTAGTTTTTACACTACCTTGGTAGGCAGCTGAAAGGCACCACAAAAGTTGTTCTACCTGCTTTCTGGGCTGAGATGGGGAACCGCTGAATTTTGGACTCGGCCGGTGACAAAATGTTCCAAACACACCCCATGCACAAGTCCACCACGGAAGGTGCCAGACAGGAGTTCTCCTGGTAGTTTTTACACTACCTTGGTAGGCATCTGAAAGACACCACAAAAGTTGTTCTACCTGCTTTCTGGGCTGAGATGGGGAATCGCTGAATTTTGGACTCGGCCGGTGACAAAATGTTCCAAACACCCCATGCACAACTCCACCGGGGAAGGTGCCAGACAGGAGTTGTCTTAGTAGTTTTTACACTACCTTGGTAGGCATCTGAAAGACATCACAAAAGTTGTTCTACCTGCTTTCTGGGCTGAGATGGGGAACCGCTGAATTTTGGACTCGGCTGGTGACAAAATGTTCCAAACACACCCCATGCACAACTCCACCGGGGAAGGTGCCAGACAGGAGTTCTCCTGGTAGTTTTTACACTACCTTGGTAGGCAGCTGAAAGGCACCACAAAAGTTGTTCTACCTGCTTTCTGGGCTGAGATGGGGAACCGCTGAATTTTGGACTCGGCTGGTGACAAAATGTTCCAAACACACCCCATGCACAACTCCACCGGGGAAGGTGCCAGACAGGAGTTCTCCTGGTAGTTTTTACACTACCTTGGTAGGCATCTGAAAGATACCACAAAAGTTGTTCTACCTGCTTTCTGGGCTGAGATGAGGAACAGCTGAATTTTGGAGTCGGCTGGTGGCAAAATGTTCCAAACACACCCCATGCACAACTCCACCGGGGAAGGTGCCAGACAGGAGTTTTCTTGATAGATTTTACATTGCTCTGGTAGGCACCTCAAAGACACCACAAAACTCCTTCTACCTGCTTTCTGGGCTGAGATGGGGAACAGCTGAATTTTGGAGTCGGCCGGTGACAAAATGTTCCAAACACACCCCATGCACAACTCCACCGGGGAAGGTGCCAGACAGGAGTTCTCTTGGTAGTTTTTACACTACCTTGGTAGGCATCTGAAAGACACCACAAAAGTTGTTCTACCTGCTTTCTGGGCTGAGATGGGGAACCGCTGAATTTTGGAGTCGGCCGGTGACAAAATGTTCCAAACACACCCCATGCAAAACTCCACCGGGGAAGGTGCCAGACAGGAGTTCTCCTGGTAGTTTTTACACTACCTTGGTAGGCATTTGAAAGGCACCACAAAAGTTGTTCTTCCTGCTTTCTGGGCTGAGATGGGGAACCGCTGAATTTTGGACTCGGCCGGTGACAAAATGTTCCAAACACACCCCATGCACAACTCCACCGGGGAAGGTGCCAGACAGGAGTTCTCCTGGTAGTTTTTACACTACCTTGGTAGGCATTTGAAAGGCACCACAAAAGTTGTTCTTCCTGCTTTCTGGGCTGAGATGGGGAACCGCTGAATTTTGGACTCGGCCGGTGACAAAATGTTCCAAACACACCCCATGCACAACTCCACCGGGGAAGGTGCCAGACAGGAGTTCTCTTGGTAGTTTTTACACTACCTTGGTAGGCAGCTGAAAGGCACCACAAAAGTTGTTCTACCTGCTTTCTGGGCTGAGATGGGGAACCGCTGAATTTTGGACTCGGCCGGTGACAAAATGTTCCAAACACACCCCATGCACAAGTCCACCACGGAAGGTGCCAGACAGGAGTTCTCCTGGTAGTTTTTACACTACCTTGGTAGGCATCTGAAAGACACCACAAAAGTTGTTCTACCTGCTTTCTGGGCTGAGATGGGGAATCGCTGAATTTTGGACTCGGCCGGTGACAAAATGTTCCAAACACCCCATGCACAACTCCACCGGGGAAGGTGCCAGACAGGAGTTGTCTTAGTAGTTTTTACACTACCTTGGTAGGCATCTGAAAGACATCACAAAAGTTGTTCTACCTGCTTTCTGGGCTGAGATGGGGAACCGCTGAATTTTGGACTCGGCTGGTGACAAAATGTTCCAAACACACCCCATGCACAACTCCACCGGGGAAGGTGCCAGACAGGAGTTCTCCTGGTAGTTTTTACACTACCTTGGTAGGCAGCTGAAAGGCACCACAAAAGTTGTTCTACCTGCTTTCTGGGCTGAGATGGGGAACCGCTGAATTTTGGAGTCGGCTGGTGACAAAATGTTCCAAACACACCCCATGCACAACTCCACCGGGGAAGGTGCCAGACAGGAGTTCTCCTGGTAGTTTTTACACTACCTTGGTAGGCAGCTGAAAGGCACCACAAAAGTTGTTCTTCCTGCTTTCTGGGCTGAGATGGGGAACCGCTGAATTTTGGAGTCGGCCGGTGACAAAATGTTCCAAACACACCCCATGCACAACTCCACCGGGGAAGGTGCCAGACAGGAGTTCTCTTGGTAGTTTTTACACTACCTTGGTAGGCATCTGAAAGACACCACAAAAGTTGTTCTACCTGCTTTGTGGGCTGAGATGGGGAATCGCTGAATTTTGGACTCGGCTGGTGACAAAATGTTCCAAACACACCCCATGCAAAACTCCACCGGGGAAGGTGCCAGACAGGAGTTCTCCTGGTAGTTTTTACATTGCTCCGGTAGGCATCTGAAAGACACCACAAAAGTTGTTCTACCTGCTTTGTGGGCTGAGATGGGGAATCGCTGAATTTTGGAGTCGGCTGGTGACAAAATGTTCCAAACACACCCCATGCACAACTCCACCGGGGAAGGTGCCAGACAGGAGTTCTCCTGGTAGTTTTTACACTACCTTGGTAGGCATCTGAAAGACACCACAAAAGTTGTTCTACCTGCTTTCTGGGCTGAGATGGGGAATCGCTGAATTTTGGACTCGGCCGGTGACAAAATGTTCCAAACACCCCATGCACAACTCCACCGGGGAAGGTGCCAGACAGGAGTTGTCTTAGTAGTTTTTACACTACCTTGGTAGGCATCTGAAAGACATCACAAAAGTTGTTCTACCTGCTTTCTGGGCTGAGATGGGGAAACGCTGAATTTTGGAGTCGGCTGGTGACAAAATGTTCCAAACACACCCCATGCACAACTCCACCGGGGAAGGTGCCAGACAGGAGTTCTCCTGGTAGTTTTTACACTACCTTGGTAGGCAGCTGAAAGGGACCACAAAAGTTGTTCTACCTGCTTTCTGGGCTGAGATGGGGAACCGCTGAATTTTGGACTCGGCTGGTGACAAAATGTTCCAAACACACCCCATGCACAACTCCACCGGGGAAGGTGCCAGACAGGAGTTCTCCTGGTAGTTTTTACACTACCTTGGTAGGCAGCTGAAAGGCACCACAAAAGTTGTTCTTCCTGCTTTCTGGGCTGAGATGGGGAACCGCTGAATTTTGGAGTCGGCCGGTGACAAAATTTTCCAAACACACCCCATGCACAACTCCACCGGGGAAGGTGCCAGACAGGAGTTCTCTTGGTAGTTTTTACACTACCTTGGTAGGCAGCTGAAAGGCACCACAAAAGTTGTTCTTCCTGCTTTCTGGGCTGAGATGGGGAACCGCTGAATTTTGGACTCGGCCGGTGACAAAATGTTCCAAACACACCCCATGCAAAACTCCACCGGGGAAGGTGCCAGACAGGAGTTCTCCTGGTAGTTTTTACATTGCTCCGGTAGGCATCTGAAAGACACCACAAAAGTTGTTCTACCTGCTTTCTGGGCTGAGATGGGGAAACGCTGAATTTTGGACTCCGCTGGTGACAAAATGTTCCAAACACACCCCATGCACAACTCCACCGGGGAAGGTGCCAGACAGGAGTTCTCCTGGTAGTTTTTACACTACCTTTGTAGGCAGCTGAAAGGGACCACAAAAGTTGTTCTACCTGCTTTCTGGGCTGAGATGGGGAACCGCTGAATTTTGGACTCGGCTGGTGACAAAATGTTCCAAACACACCCCATGCACAACTCCACCGGGGAAGGTGCCAGACAGGAGTTCTCCTGGTAGTTTTTACACTACCTTGGTAGGCAGCTGAAAGGCACCACAAAAGTTGTTCTACCTGCTTTCTGGGCTGAGATGGGGAACCGCTGAATTTTGGAGTCGGCCGGTGACAAAATGTTCCAAACACACCCCATGCACAACTCCACCGGGGAAGGTGCCAGACAGGAGTTCTCTTGGTAGTTTTTACACTACCTTGGTAGGCAGCTGAAAGGCACCACAAAAGTTGTTCTTCCTGCTTTCTGGGCTGAGATGGGGAACCGCTGAATTTTGGACTCGGCCGGTGACAAAATGTTCCAAACACACCCCATGCACAACTCCACCGGGGAAGGTGCCAGACAGGAGTTCTCCTGGTAGTTTTTACATTGCTCCGGTAGGTATCTGAAAGACACCACAAAAGTTGTTCTACCTGCTTTCTGGGCTGAGATGGGGAATCGCTGAATTTTGGAGTCGGCTGGTGACAAAATGTTCCAAACACACCCCATGCACAACTCCACCGGGGAAGGTGCCAGACAGGAGTTGTCTTAGTAGTTTTTACACTACCTTGGTAGGCATCTGAAAGACACCACAAAAGTTGTTCTACCTGCTTTCTGGGCTGAGATGGGGAAACGCTGAATTTTGGAGTCGGCCGGTGACAAAATGTTCCAAAGACACCCCATGCACAACTCCACCGGGGAAGGTGCCAGACAGGAGTTCTCGTGGTAGTTTTTACACTACCTTGGTAGGCATTTGAAAGGCACCACAAAAGTTGTTCTTCCTGCTTTCTGGGCTGAGATGGGGAACCGCTGAATTTTGGAGTCGGCCGGTGACAAAATGTTCCAAACACACCCCATGCAAAACTCCACCGGGGAAGGTGCCAGACAGGAGTTCTCCTGGTAGTTTTTACACTACCTTGGTAGGCATTTGAAAGGCACCACAAAAGTTGTTCTTCCTGCTTTCTGGGCTGAGATGGGGAACCGCTGAATTTTGGAGTCGGCCGGTGACAAAATGTTCCAAACACACCCCCTGCACAACTCCACCGGGGAAGGTGCCAGACAGGAGTTCTCTTGGTAGTTTTTACACTACCTTGGTAGGCAGCTGAAAGGCACCACAAAAGTTGTTCTACCTGCTTTCTGGGCTGAGATGGGGAAACGCTGAATTTTGGACTCGGCTGGTGACAAAATGTTCCAAACACACCCCATGCACAACTCCACCGGGGAAGGTGCCAGACAGGAGTTCTCCTGGTAGTTTTTACACTACCTTGGTAGGCATTTGAAAGGCACCACAAAAGTTGTTCTTCCTGCTTTCTGGGCTGAGATGGGGAACCGCTGAATTTTGGAGTCGGCCGGTGACAAAATGTTCCACAGACACCCCATGCACAACTCCACCGGGGAAGGTGCCAGGAACGAATTCTGTTGGTAGTTTTTACACTACCTTGGTAGGCAGCTGCAAGGCACAAGAAAAGTTGTTCTACCTGCTTTCTGGGCTGAGATGGGGAAACGCTGAATTTTGGACTCGGCTGGTGACAAAATATTCCAAACACACCCCCTGCACAACTCCACCGGGGAAGGTGCCAGACAGGAGTTCTCCTGGTAGTTTTTACATTGCTCCGGTAGGCACCTGAAAGACACCACAAAAGTTGTTCTACCTGCTTTCTGGGCTGAGATGAGGAACAGCTGAATTTTGGAGTCGGCTGGTGGCAAAATGTTCCAAACACACCCCATGCACAACTCCACCGGGGAAGGTGCCAGACAGGAGTTTTCTTGATAGATTTTACATTGCTCTGGTAGGCACCTCAAAGACACCACAAAACTCGTTCTACCTGCTTTCTGGGCTGAGATGGGGAACAGCTGAATTTTGGAGTCGGCCGGTGACAAAATGTTCCAAACACACCCCCTGCACAACTCCACCGGGGAAGGTGCCAGACAGGAGTTCTCTTAATAGTTTTTACACTACCTTGGTAGGCAGCTGAAAGGCACCACAAAAGTTGTTCTACCTGCTTTGTGGGCTGAGATGGGGAACCGCTGAATTTTGGAGTCGGCCGTTGACAAAATGTTCCAAACACACCCCATGCACAACTCCACCGGGGAAGGTGCCAGACAGGAGTTCTCCTGGTAGTTTTTACATTGCTCCGGTAGGCATCTGAAAGACACCACAAAGTTGTTCTACCTGCTTTCTGGGCTGAGATGGGGAATCGCTGAATTTTGGACTCGGCTGCTGACAAAATGTTCCACAGACACCCCATGCACAACTCCACCGGGGAAGGTGCCAGGAACTTATTCTCTTGGTAGTTTTTACACTACCTTGGTAGGCAGCTGAAAGGCACAAGAAAAGAAGTTGTACCTGCTTTGTGGGCTGAGATGGGGAACCGCTGAATTTTGGAGTCGGCCGGTGACAAAATGTTCCAAACACACCCCATGCACAACTCCACCGGGGAAGGTGCCAGACAGGAGTTCTCTTGGTAGTTTTTACACTACCTTGGTAGGCAGCTGAAAGGCACCACAAAAGTTGTTCTACCTGCTTTCTGGGCTGAGATGGGGAAACGCTGAATTTTGGACTCGGCCGGTGACAAAATGTTCCAAACACACCCCATGCACAACTCCACCGGGGAAGGTGCCAGACAGGAGTTCTCTTAGTAGTTTTTACACTACCTTGGTAGACATCTGAAAGACACCACAAAAGTTGTTCTACCTGCTTTCTGGGCTGAGATGGGGAACAGATGAATTTTGGAGTCGGCTGGTGACAAAATGTTCCAAACACACCCCCTGCACAACTCCACCGGGGAAGGTGCCAGACAGGAGTTCTCCTGGTAGTTTTTACATTGCTCCGGTAGGCATCTGAAAGACACCACAAAAGTTGTTCTACCTGCTTTCTGGGCTGAGATGGGGAAACGCTGAATTTTGGACTCCGCTGGTGACAAAATGTTCCAAACACACCCCCTGCACAACTCCACCGGGGAAGGTGCCAGACAGGAGTTCTCTTGATAGTTTTTACACTACCTTGGTAGGCACCTGAAAGACACCACAAAAGTTGTTCTACCTGCTTTCTGGGCTGAGATGGGGAACCGCTGAATTTTGGAGTCGGCTGGTGACAAAATGTTCCAAACACACCCCATGCACAACTCCACCGGGGAAGGTGCCAGACAAGAGTTGTCTTGATAGTTTTTACACTACCTTGGTAGGCATCTGAAAGGCACCAGAAAACTTGTTCTACCTGCTTTCTGGGCTGAGATGGGGAACCGCTGAATTTTGGAGTCGGCCGGTGACAAAATGTTCCACAGACACCCCATGCACAACTCCACCGGGGAAGGTGCCAGACAGGAGTTTTCTTGATAGATTTTACATTGCTCTGGTAGGCACCTCAAAGACACCACAAAACTCGTTCTACCTGCTTTCTGGGCTGAGATGGGGAACAGCTGAATTTTGGACTCGGCCGGTGACAAAATGTTCCAAAGACACCCCATGCACAACTCCACCGGGGAAGGTGCCAGACAGGAGTTCTCTTAATAGTTTTTACACTACCTTGGTAGGCATCTGAAAGGCACCAGAAAACTTGTTCTACCTGCTTTCTGGGCTGAGATGGGGAATCGCTGAATTTTGGACTCGGCTGGTGTACAAAATTTTAATAAATACACCCCATGCACAACTCCACTAGCGAAGGTGCCAGGAACGAATTCTGTTGGTAGGTTTTACATTGCTCCGGTAGGCAGCTGAAAGGCACCACAAAAGTTGTTCTACCTGCTTTCTGGGCTGAGATGGGGAACCGCTGAATTTTGGACTCCGCTGGTGACAAAATGTTCCAAACACACCCCATGCACAACTCCACCGGGGAAGGTGCCAGACAGGAGTTCTCTTGGTAGATTTTACACTACCTTGGTAGGCATCTGAAAGGCACCACAAAAGTTGTTCTACCTGCTTTCTGGGCTGAGATGAGGAACAGCTGAATTTTGGAGCGGCTGGTGACAAAATGTTCCAAACACACCCCATGCACGACTCCACCACGGAAGGTGCCAGACAGGAGTTCTCTTAATAGTTTTTACACTACCTTGGTAGGCATCTGAAAGACACCACAAAAGTTGTTCTACCTGCTTTCTGGGCTGAGATGGGGAAACGCTGAATTTTGGAGTCGGCTGGTGACAAAATGTTCCAAACACACCCCATGCACAACTCCACCGGGGAAGGTGCCAGACAGGAGTTCTCCTGGTAGTTTTTACACTACCTTGGTAGGCATCTGAAAGACACCACAAAAGTTGTTCTACCTGCTTTCTGGGCTGAGATGGGGAACCGCTGAATTTTGGACTCGGCCGTTGACAAAATGTTCCAAACACACCCCATGCACAACTCCACCGGGGAAGGTGCCAGACAGGAGTTCTCTTAATAGTTTTTACACTAGCTTGGTAGGCATCTGAAAGACACCACAAAAGTTGTTCTACCTGCTTTCTGGGCTGAGATGGGGAATCGCTGAATTTTGGACTCGGCTGGTGACAAAATGTTCCAAACACACCCCATGCACAACTCCACCGGGGAAGGTGCCAGACAGGAGTTCTCTTGGTAGTTTTTACACTACCTTGGTAGGCAGCTGAAAGGCACCACAAAAGTTGTTCTACCTGCTTTCTGGGCTGAGATGGGGAACCGCTGAATTTTGGACTCGGCTGGTGATAAAATGTTCCAAAGACACCCCATGCACAACTCCACCACGGAAGGTGCCAGACAGGAGTTCTCCTGGTAGTTTTTACACTACCTTGGTAGGCAGCTGAAAGACACCACAAAAGTTGTTCTACCTGCTTTCTGGGCTGAGATGGGGAATCGCTGAATTTTGGACTCGGCCGGTGACAAAATGTTCCAAACACACCCCATGCACAACTCCACCGGGGAAGGTGCCAGACAGGAGTTCTGTTGGTAGTTTTTACACTACCTTGGTAGGCAGCTGCAAGGCACAAGAAAAGTTGTTCTACCTGCTTTCTGGGCTTAGATGGGGAACCGCTGAATTTTGGAGTCGGCTGGTGACAAAATATTCCAAACACACCCCCTGCACAACTCCACCGGGGAAGGTGCCAGACAGGAGTTCTCCTGGTAGTTTTTACATTGCTCCGGTAGGCACCTGAAAGACACCACAAAAGTTGTTCTACCTGCTTTCTGGGCTGAGATGAGGAACAGCTGAATTTTGGAGTCGGCCGGTGACAAAATGTTCCAAACACACCCCCTGCACAACTCCACCGGGGAAGGTGCCAGACAGGAGTTCTCTTAATAGTTTTTACACTACCTTGGTAGGCAGCTGAAAGACACCACAAAAGTTGTTCTACCTGCTTTGTGGGCTGAGATGGGGAACCGCTGAATTTTGGAGTCGGCTGGTGACAAAATGTTCCAAACACACCCCATGCACAACTCCACCGGGGAAGGTGCCAGACAGGAGTTCTCCTGGTAGTTTTTACATTGCTCCGGTAGGCATCTGAAAGACACCACAAAGTTGTTCTACCTGCTTTCTGGGCTGAGATGGGGAATCGCTGAATTTTGGAGTCGGCTGCTGACAAAATGTTCCACAGACACCCCATGCACAACTCCACCGGGGAAGGTGCCAGGAATGAATTCTGTTGGTAGTTTTTACACTACCTTGGTAGGCAGCTGAAAGGCACAAGAAAAGAAGTTGTACCTGCTTTGTGGGCTGAGATGGGGAACCGCTGAATTTTGGAGTCGGCCGGTGACAAAATGTTCCAAACACACCCCATGCACAACTCCACCGGGGAAGGTGCCAGACAGGAGTTCTCTTGGTAGTTTTTACACTACCTTGGTAGGCAGCTGAAAGGCACCACAAAAGTTGTTCTACCTGCTTTCTGGGCTGAGATGGGGAACCGCTGAATTTTGGACTCGGCTGGTGACAAAATGTTCCAAACACACCCCATGCACAACTCCACCACGGAAGGTGCCAGACAGGAGTTCTCTTAGTAGTTTTTACACTACCTTGGTAGACATCTGAAAGACACCACAAAAGTTGTTCTACCTGCTTTCTGGGCTGAGATGGGGAACAGATGAATTTTGGAGTCGGCTGGTGACAAAATGTTCCAAACACACCCCCTGCACAACTCCACCGGGGAAGGTGCCAGACAGGAGTTCTCCTGGTAGTTTTTACATTGCTCCGGTAGGCATCTGAAAGACACCACAAAAGTTGTTCTACCTGCTTTCTGGGCTGAGATGGGGAAACGCTGAATTTTGGACTCCGCTGGTGACAAAATGTTCCAAACACACCCTATGCACAACTCCACCGGGGAAGGTGCCAGACAAGAGTTCTCTTGATAGTTTTTACACTACCTTGGTAGGCACCTGAAAGACACCACAAAAGTTGTTCTACCTGCTTTCTGGGCTGAGATGGGGAACCGCTGAATTTTGGAGTCGGCTGGTGACAAAATGTTCCAAACACACCCTATGCACAACTCCACCGGGGAAGGTGCCAGACAAGAGTTGTCTTGATAGTTTTTACACTACCTTGGTAGGCATCTGAAAGGCACCAGAAAACTTGTTCTACCTGCTTTCTGGGCTGAGATGGGGAACCGCTGAATTTTGGAGTCGGCCGGTGACAAAATGTTCCACAGACACCCCATGCACAACTCCACCGGGGAAGGTGCCAGACAGGAGTTTTCTTGATAGATTTTACATTGCTCTGGTAGGCACCTCAAAGACACCACAAAACTCGTTCTACCTGCTTTCTGGGCTGAGATGGGGAACAGCTGAATTTTGGACTCGGCCGGTGACAAAATGTTCCAAAGACACCCCATGCACAACTCCACCGGGGAAGGTGCCAGACAGGAGTTCTCTTAATAGTTTTTACACTACCTTGGTAGGCATCTGAAAGACACCACAAAAGTTGTTCTACCTGCTTTCTGGGCTGAGATGGGGAACAGCTGAATTTTGGACTCGGCTGGTGTACAAAATTTTAATAAATACACCCCATGCACAACTCCACTAGCGAAGGTGCCAGGAACGAATTCTGTTGGTAGGTTTTACATTGCTCTGGTAGGCAGCTGAAAGGCACCACAAAAGTTGTTCTACCTGCTTTCTGGGCTGAGATGGGGAACCGCTGAATTTTGGACTCCGCTGGTGACAAAATGTTCCAAACACACCCCATGCACAACTCCACCGGGGAAGGTGCCAGACAGGAGTTCTCTTGGTAGATTTTACACTACCTTGGTAGGCATCTGAAAGGCACCACAAAAGTTGTTCTACCTGCTTTCTGGGCTGAGATGAGGAACAGCTGAATTTTGGACTCGGCTGGTGACAAAATGTTCCAAACACACCCCATGCACGACTCCACCGGGGAAGGTGCCAGACAGGAGTTTTCTTGATAGATTTTACATTGCTCTGGTAGGCACCTCAAAGACACCACAAAACTCGTTCTACCTGCTTTCTGGGCTGAGATGGGGAACCGCTGAATTTTAGAGTCGGCTGGTGACAAAGTGTTCCAAACACACCCTATGCACAACTCCACCGGGGAAGGTGCCAGACAAGAGTTCTCCTGGTAGTTTTTACACTACCTTGGTAGGCATCTGAAAGACACCACAGAAGTTGTTCTACCTGCTTTCTGGGCTGAGATGGGGAAACGCTGAATTTTGGACTCGGCCGGTGACAAAATGTTCCAAACACACCCCATGCACAACTCCACCACGGAAGGTGCCAGACAGGAGTTCTCTTAATAGTTTTTACACTACCTTGGTAGGCATCTGAAAGACACCACAAAAGTTGTTCTACCTGCTTTCTGGGCTGAGATGGGGAAACGCTGAATTTTGGACTCGGCTGGTGACAAAATGTTCCAAACACACCCCCTGCACAACTCCACCGGGGAAGGTGCCAGACAGGAGTTCTCCTGGTAGTTTTTACACTACCTTGGTAGGCATCTGAAAGACACCACAAAAGTTGTTCTACCTGCTTTCTGGGCTGAGATGGGGAACCGCTGAATTTTGGAGTCGGCCGTTGACAAAATGTTCCAAACACACCCCATGCACAACTCCACCGGGGAAGGTGCCAGACAGGAGTTCTCTTGGTAGTTTTTACACTACCTTGGTAGGCATCTGAAAGACACCACAAAAGTTGTTCTACCTGCTTTCTGGGCTGAGATGGGGAATCGCTGAATTTTGGACTCGGCCGGTGACAAAATGTTCCAAACACACCCCATGCACAACTCCACCGGGGAAGGTGCCAGACAGGAGTTCTCTTGGTAGTTTTTACACTACCTTGGTAGGCAGCTGAAAGGCACCACAAAAGTTGTTCTACCTGCTTTCTGGGCTGAGATGGGGAACCGCTGAATTTTGGACTCGGCTGGTGACAAAATGTTCCAAACACACCCCATGCACAACTCCACCGGGGAAGGTGCCAGACAGGAGTTCTCCTGGTAGTTTTTACACTACCTTGGTAGGCAGCTGAAAGACACCACAAAAGTTGTTCTACCTGCTTTCTGGGCTGAGATGGGGAATCGCTGAATTTTGGACTCGGCCGGTGACAAAATGTTCCAAACACACCCCATGCACAACTCCACCGGGGAAGGTGCCAGACAGGAGTTCTGTTGGTAGTTTTTACACTACCTTGGTAGGCAGCTGAAAGGCACCACAAAAGTTGTTCTACCTGCTTTCTGGGCTGAGATGGGGAAACGCTGAATTTTGGACTCGGCCGGTGACAAAATGTTCCAAACACACCCCATGCACAACTCCACCACGGAAGGTGCCAGACAGGAGTTCTCTTAGTAGTTTTTACACTACCTTGGTAGGCATTTGAAAGGCACCACAAAAGTTGTTCTACCTGCTTTCTGGGCTGAGATGGGGAACAGATGAATTTTGGAGTCGGCTGGTGACAAAATGTTCCAAACACACCCCATGCACAACTCCACCGGGGAAGGTGCCAGACAGGAGTTCTCCTGGTAGTTTTTACATTGCTCCGGTAGGCATCTGAAAGACACCACAAAAGTTGTTCTACCTGCTTTCTGGGCTGAGATGGGGAACAGCTGAATTTTGGAGTCGGCCGGTGACAAAATGTTCCACAGACACCCCATGCACAACTCCACCGGGGAAGGTGCCAGACAGGAGTTTTCTTGATAGATTTTACATTGCTCTGGTAGGCACCTCAAAGACACCACAAAACTCGTTCTACCTGCTTTCTGGGCTGAGATGGGGAACAGCTGAATTTTGGACTCGGCCGGTGACAAAATGTTCCAAAGACACCCCATGCACAACTCCACCGGGGAAGGTGCCAGACAGGAGTTCTCTTAATAGTTTTTACACTACCTTGGTAGGCATCTGAAAGACACCACAAAAGTTGTTCTACCTGCTTTCTGGGCTGAGATGGGGAACAGCTGAATTTTGGACTCGGCTGGTGTACAAAATTTTAATAAATACACCCCATGCACAACTCCACTAGCGAAGGTGCCAGGAACGAATTCTGTTGGTAGGTTTTACATTGCTCTGGTAGGCAGCTGAAAGGCACCACAAAAGTTGTTCTACCTGCTTTCTGGGCTGAGATGGGGAACCGCTGAATTTTGGACTCCGCTGGTGACAAAATGTTCCAAACACACCCCATGCACAACTCCACCGGGGAAGGTGCCAGACAGGAGTTCTCTTGGTAGATTTTACACTACCTTGGTAGGCATCTGAAAGGCACCACAAAAGTTGTTCTACCTGCTTTCTGGGCTGAGATGAGGAACAGCTGAATTTTGGACTCGGCTGGTGACAAAATGTTCCAAACACACCCCATGCACGACTCCACCGGGGAAGGTGCCAGACAGGAGTTTTCTTGATAGATTTTACATTGCTCTGGTAGGCACCTCAAAGACACCACAAAACTCGTTCTACCTGCTTTCTGGGCTGAGATGGGGAACCGCTGAATTTTAGAGTCGGCTGGTGACAAAGTGTTCCAAACACACCCTATGCACAACTCCACCGGGGAAGGTGCCAGACAAGAGTTCTCCTGGTAGTTTTTACACTACCTTGGTAGGCATCTGAAAGACACCACAGAAGTTGTTCTACCTGCTTTCTGGGCTGAGATGGGGAAACGCTGAATTTTGGACTCGGCCGGTGACAAAATGTTCCAAACACACCCCATGCACAACTCCACCACGGAAGGTGCCAGACAGGAGTTCTCTTAATAGTTTTTACACTACCTTGGTAGGCATCTGAAAGACACCACAAAAGTTGTTCTACCTGCTTTCTGGGCTGAGATGGGGAAACGCTGAATTTTGGACTCGGCTGGTGACAAAATGTTCCAAACACACCCCCTGCACAACTCCACCGGGGAAGGTGCCAGACAGGAGTTCTCCTGGTAGTTTTTACACTACCTTGGTAGGCATCTGAAAGACACCACAAAAGTTGTTCTACCTGCTTTCTGGGCTGAGATGGGGAACCGCTGAATTTTGGAGTCGGCCGTTGACAAAATGTTCCAAACACACCCCATGCACAACTCCACCGGGGAAGGTGCCAGACAGGAGTTCTCTTGGTAGTTTTTACACTACCTTGGTAGGCATCTGAAAGACACCACAAAAGTTGTTCTACCTGCTTTCTGGGCTGAGATGGGGAATCGCTGAATTTTGGACTCGGCCGGTGACAAAATGTTCCAAACACACCCCATGCACAACTCCACCGGGGAAGGTGCCAGACAGGAGTTCTCTTGGTAGTTTTTACACTACCTTGGTAGGCAGCTGAAAGGCACCACAAAAGTTGTTCTACCTGCTTTCTGGGCTGAGATGGGGAACCGCTGAATTTTGGACTCGGCTGGTGACAAAATGTTCCAAACACACCCCATGCACAACTCCACCGGGGAAGGTGCCAGACAGGAGTTCTCCTGGTAGTTTTTACACTACCTTGGTAGGCAGCTGAAAGACACCACAAAAGTTGTTCTACCTGCTTTCTGGGCTGAGATGGGGAATCGCTGAATTTTGGACTCGGCCGGTGACAAAATGTTCCAAACACACCCCATGCACAACTCCACCGGGGAAGGTGCCAGACAGGAGTTCTGTTGGTAGTTTTTACACTACCTTGGTAGGCAGCTGAAAGGCACCACAAAAGTTGTTCTACCTGCTTTCTGGGCTGAGATGGGGAAACGCTGAATTTTGGACTCGGCCGGTGACAAAATGTTCCAAACACACCCCATGCACAACTCCACCACGGAAGGTGCCAGACAGGAGTTCTCTTAGTAGTTTTTACACTACCTTGGTAGGCATTTGAAAGGCACCACAAAAGTTGTTCTACCTGCTTTCTGGGCTGAGATGGGGAACAGATGAATTTTGGAGTCGGCTGGTGACAAAATGTTCCAAACACACCCCATGCACAACTCCACCGGGGAAGGTGCCAGACAGGAGTTCTCCTGGTAGTTTTTACATTGCTCCGGTAGGCATCTGAAAGACACCACAAAAGTTGTTCTACCTGCTTTCTGGGCTGAGATGGGGAACAGCTGAATTTTGGAGTCGGCCGGTGACAAAATGTTCCACAGACACCCCATGCACAACTCCACCGGGGAAGGTGCCAGACAGGAGTTCTCTTAATAGTTTTTACACTACCTTGGTAGGCATCTGAAAGACACCACAAAAGTTGTTCTTCCTGCTTTCTGGGCTGAGATGGGGAACAGCTGAATTTTGGACTCGGCTGGTGACAAAATGTTCCAAACACACCCCCTGCACAACTCCACCGGGGAAGGTGCCAGACAGGAGTTCTCTTGATAGTTTTTACACTACCTTGGTAGGCACCTGAAAGACACCACAAAAGTTGTTCTACCTGCTTTCTGGGCTGAGATGTGGAACCGCTGAATTTTGGAGTCGGCTGGTGACAAAATGTTCCAAACACACCCTATGCACAACTCCACCGGGGAAGGTGCCAGACAAGAGTTGTCTTGATAGTTTTTACACTACCTTGGTAGGCATCTGAAAGGCACCAGAAAACTTGTTCTACCTGCTTTCTGGGCTGAGATGGGGAAACGCTGAATTTTGGACTCGGCCGGTGACAAAATGTTCCAAACACACCCCATGCACAACTCCACCACGGAAGGTGCCAGACAGGAGTTCTCTTAGTAGTTTTTACACTACCTTGGTAGACATCTGAAAGACACCACAAAAGTTGTTCTACCTGCTTTCTGGGCTGAGATGGGGAACCGCTGAATTTTGGAGTCGGCTGGTGACAAAATGTTCCAAACACACCCCATGCACAACTCCACCGGGGAAGGTGCCAGACAGGAGTTCTCCTGGTAGTTTTTACACTACCTTGGTAGGCATCTGAAAGACACCACAAAAGTTGTTCTACCTGCTTTCTGGGCTGAGATGGGGAACCGCTGAATTTTGGACTCGGCCGTTGACAAAATGTTCCAAACACACCCCATGCACAACTCCACCGGGGAAGGTGCCAGACAGGAGTTCTCTTAATAGTTTTTACACTAGCTTGGTAGGCATCTGAAAGACACCACAAAAGTTGTTCTACCTGCTTTCTGGGCTGAGATGGGGAATCGCTGAATTTTGGACTCGGCCGGTGACAAAATGTTCCAAACACACCCCATGCACAACTCCACCGGGGAAGGTGCCAGACAGGAGTTCTCTTAGTAGTTTTTACACTACCTTGGTAGGCAGCTGAAAGGCACCACAAAAGTTGTTCTACCTGCTTTCTGGGCTGAGATGGGGAACCGCTGAATTTTGGACTCGGCTGGTGATAAAATGTTCCAAACACACCCCATGCACAACTCCACCGGGGAAGGTGCCAGACAGGAGTTCTCCTGGTAGTTTTTACACTACCTTGGTAGGCAGCTGAAAGACACCACAAAAGTTGTTCTACCTGCTTTCTGGGCTGAGATGGGGAATCGCTGAATTTTGGAGTCGGCCGGTGACAAAATGTTCCAAACACACCCCATGCACAACTCCACCGGGGAAGGTGCCAGACAGGAGTTCTGTTGGTAGTTTTTACACTACCTTGGTAGGCAGCTGCAAGGCACAAGAAAAGTTGTTCTACCTGCTTTCTGGGCTGAGATGGGGAACCGCTGAATTTTGGAGTCGGCTGGTGACAAAATATTCCAAACACACCCCCTGCACAACTCCACCGGGGAAGGTGCCAGACAGGAGTTCTCCTGGTAGTTTTTACATTGCTCCGGTAGGCACCTGAAAGACACCACAAAAGTTGTTCTACCTGCTTTCTGGGCTGAGATGAGGAACAGCTGAATTTTGGAGTCGGCCGGTGACAAAATGTTCCAAACACACCCCCTGCACAACTCCACCGGGGAAGGTGCCAGACAGGAGTTCTCTTAATAGTTTTTACACTACCTTGGTAGGCAGCTGAAAGGCACCACAAAAGTTGTTCTACCTGCTTTGTGGGCTGAGATGGGGAACCGCTGAATTTTGGAGTCGGCTGGTGACAAAATGTTCCAAACACACCCCATGCACAACTCCACCGGGGAAGGTGCCAGACAGGAGTTCTCCTGGTAGTTTTTACATTGCTCCGGTAGGCATCTGAAAGACACCACAAAGTTGTTCTACCTGCTTTCTGGGCTGAGATGGGGAATCGCTGAATTTTGGAGTCGGCTGCTGACAAAATGTTCCACAGACACCCCATGCACAACTCCACCGGGGAAGGTGCCAGGAACGAATTCTGTTGGTAGTTTTTACACTACCTTGGTAGGCAGCTGAAAGGCACAAGAAAAGAAGTTGTACCTGCTTTGTGGGCTGAGATGGGGAACCGCTGAATTTTGGAGTCGGCCGGTGACAAAATGTTCCAAACACACCCCATGCACAACTCCACCGGGGAAGGTGCCAGACAGGAGTTCTCCTGGTAGTTTTTACACTACCTTGGTAGGCAGCTGAAAGGCACCACAAAAGTTGTTCTACCTGCTTTCTGGGCTGAGATGGGGAAACGCTGAATTTTGGACTCGGCCGTTGACAAAATGTTCCAAACACACCCCATGCACAACTCCACCGGGGAAGGTGCCAGACAGGAGTTCTCTTGGTAGTTTTTACACTACCTTGGTAGGCATCTGAAAGACACCACAAAAGTTGTTCTACCTGCTTTCTGGGCTGAGATGGGGAATCGCTGAATTTTGGAGTCGGCCGGTGACAAAATGTTCCAAACACACCCCATGCACAACTCCACCGGGGAAGGTGCCAGACAGGAGTTCTCTTGGTAGTTTTTACACTACCTTGGTAGGCAGCTGAAAGGCACCACAAAAGTTGTTCTACCTGCTTTCTGGGCTGAGATGGGGAACCGCTGAATTTTGGACTCGGCTGGTGACAAAATGTTCCAAACACACCCCCTGCACAACTCCACCGGGGAAGGTGCCAGACAGGAGTTCTCCTGGTAGTTTTTACACTACCTTGGTAGGCAGCTGAAAGACACCACAAAAGTTGTTCTACCTGCTTTCTGGGCTGAGATGGGGAATCGCTGAATTTTGGACTCGGCCGGTGACAAAATGTTCCAAACACACCCCATGCACAACTCCACCGGGGAAGGTGCCAGACAGGAGTTCTGTTGGTAGTTTTTACACTACCTTGGTAGGCAGCTGAAAGGCACCACAAAAGTTGTTCTACCTGCTTTCTGGGCTGAGATGGGGAACCGCTGAATTTTGGACTCGGCCGGTGACAAAATGTTCCAAACACACCCCATGCACAACTCCACCACGGAAGGTGCCAGACAGGAGTTCTCTTAGTAGTTTTTACACTACCTTGGTAGACATCTGAAAGACACCACAAAAGTTGTTCTACCTGCTTTCTGGGCTGAGATGGGGAACAGATGAATTTTGGAGTCGGCTGGTGACAAAATGTTCCAAACACACCCCATGCACAACTCCACCGGGGAAGGTGCCAGACAGGAGTTCTCCTGGTAGTTTTTACATTGCTCCGGTAGGCATCTGAAAGACACCACAAAAGTTGTTCTACCTGCTTTCTGGGCTGAGATGGGGAACAGCTGAATTTTGGAGTCGGCCGGTGACAAAATGTTCCACAGACACCCCATGCACAACTCCACCGGGGAAGGTGCCAGACAGGAGTTCTCTTAATAGTTTTTACACTACCTTGGTAGGCATCTGAAAGACACCACAAAAGTTGTTCTTCCTGCTTTCTGGGCTGAGATGAGGAACAGCTGAATTTTGGACTCGGCTGGTGACAAAATGTTCCAAACACACCCCCTGCACAACTCCACCGGGGAAGGTGCCAGACAGGAGTTCTCTTGATAGTTTTTACACTACCTTGGTAGGCACCTGAAAGACACCACAAAAGTTGTTCTACCTGCTTTCTGGGCTGAGATGGGGAACCGCTGAATTTTGGAGTCGGCTGGTGACAAAATGTTCCAAACACACCCTATGCACAACTCCACCGGGGAAGGTGCCAGACAAGAGTTGTCTTGATAGTTTTTACACTACCTTGGTAGGCATCTGAAAGGCACCAGAAAACTTGTTCTACCTGCTTTCTGGGCTGAGATGGGGAACCGCTGAATTTTGGAGTCGGCTGGTGACAAAATGTTCCAAACACACCCCCTGCACAACTCCACCACGGAAGGTGCCAGACAGGAGTTTTCTTGATAGATTTTACATTGCTCTGGTAGGCACCTCAAAGACACCACAAAACTCGTTCTACCTGCTTTCTGGGCTGAGATGGGGAACAGCTGAATTTTGGACTCGGCCGGTGACAAAATGTTCCAAAGACACCCCATGCACAACTCCACCGGGGAAGGCGCCAGACAGGAGTTCTCTTAATAGTTTTTACACTACCTTGGTAGGCATCTGAAAGACACCACAAAAGTTGTTCTACCTGCTTTCTGGGCTGAGATGGGGAACAGCTGAATTTTGGAGTCGGCTGGTGACAAAATGTTCCAAACACACCCCATGCACAACTCCACCGGGGAAGGTGCCAGACAGGAGTTCTCCTGGTAGTTTTTACACTACCTTGGTAGGCATCTGAAAGACACCACAAAAGTTGTTCTTCCTGCTTTCTGGGCTGAGATGGGGAACAGCTGAATTTTGGACTCGGCTGGTGACAAAATGTTCCAAACACACCCCCTGCACAACTCCACCACGGAAGGTGCCAGACAGGAGTTCTCCTGGTAGTTTTTACATTGCTCCGGTAGGCATCTGAAAGACACCACAAAAGTTGTTCTACCTGCTTTCTGGGCTGAGATGGGGAAACGCTGAATTTTGGACTCCGCTGGTGACAAAATGTTCCAAACACACCCCCTGCACAACTCCACCGGGGAAGGTGCCAGACAGGAGTTCTCTTAGTAGTTTTTACACTACCTTGGTAGGCAGCTGAAAGGCACCACAAAAGTTGTTCTACCTGCTTTCTGGGCTGAGATGGGGAACCGCTGAATTTTGGACTCCGCTGGTGACAAAATGTTCCAAACACACCCCATGCACAACTCCACCACGGAAGGTGCCAGACAGGAGTTCTCTTAGTAGTTTTTACACTACCTTGGTAGACATCTGAAAGACACCACAAAAGTTGTTCTACCTGCTTTCTGGGCTGAGATGGGGAACAGATGAATTTTGGAGTCGGCTGGTGACAAAATGTTCCAAACACACCCCATGCACAACTCCACCGGGGAAGGTGCCAGACAGGAGTTCTCCTGGTAGTTTTTACATTGCTCCGGTAGGCATCTGAAAGACACCACAAAAGTTGTTCTACCTGCTTTCTGGGCTGAGATGGGGAACAGCTGAATTTTGGAGTCGGCCGGTGACAAAATGTTCCAAAGACACCCCATGCACAACTCCACCGGGGAAGGTGCCAGACAGGAGTTCTCTTAATAGTTTTTACACTACCTTGGTAGGCATCTGAAAGACACCACAAAAGTTGTTCTACCTGCTTTCTGGGCTGAGATGGGGAACCGCTGAATTTTGGACTCGGCTGGTGTACAAAATTTTAATAAATACACCCCATGCACAACTCCACTAGCGAAGGTGCCAGGAACGAATTCTGTTGGTAGGTTTTACATTGCTCCGGTAGGCAGCTGAAAGGCACCACAAAAGTTGTTCTACCTGCTTTCTGGGCTGAGATGGGGAACCGCTGAATTTTGGACTCCGCTGGTGACAAAATGTTCCAAACACACCCCCTGCACAACTCCACCGGGGAAGGTGCCAGACAGGAGTTCTCTTGATAGATTTTACATTGCTCTGGTAGGCACCTCAAAGACACCACAAAACTCGTTCTACCTGCTTTCTGGGCTGAGATGGGGAACCGCTGAATTTTGGAGTCGGCCGGTGACAAAATGTTCCAAACACACCCCCTGCACAACTCCACCGGGGAAGGTGCCAGGCAGGAGTTCTGTTGCTAGTTTTTACACTACCTTGGTAGGCATCTGAAAGACACCACAAAAGTTGTTCTACCTGCTTTCTGGGCTGAGATGGGGAACCGCTGAATTTTGGACTCGGCTGGTGACAAAATGTTCCAAACACACCCTATGCACAACTCCACCGGGGAAGGTGCCAGACAAGAGTTCTCTTGATAGTTTTTACACTACCTTGGTAGGCACCTGAAAGACACCACAAAAGTTGTTCTACCTGCTTTCTGGGCTGAGATGGGGAACTGCTGAATTTTAGAGTCGGCTGGTGACAAAATGTTCCAAACACACCCTATGCACAACTCCACCGGGGAAGGTGCCAGACAAGAGTTCTCTTGATAGTTTTTACACTACCTTGGTAGGCATCTGAAAGACACCACAGAAGTCGTTCTACCTGCTTTCTGGGCTGAGATGGGGAAACGCTGAATTTTGGACTCGGCCGGTGACAAAATGTTCCAAAGACACCCCATGCACAACTCCACCGGGGAAGGTGCCAGACAGGAGTTCTCTTAATAGTTTTTACACTACCTTGGTAGGCATCTGAAAGACACCACAAAAGTTGTTCTACCTGCTTTCTGGGCTGAGATGGGGAACCGCTGAATTTTGGACTCGGCTGGTGACAAAATGTTCCAAACACACCCCATGCACAACTCCACCACGGAAGGTGCCAGACAGGAGTTCTCTTGGTAGTTTTTACACTACCTTGGTAGGCATCTGAAAGACACCACAAAAGTTGTTCTACCTGCTTTCTGGGCTGAGATGGGGAAACGCTGAATTTTGGAGTCGGCTGGTGACAAAATGTTCCAAACACACCCCATGCACAACTCCACCGGGGAAGGTGCCAGACAGGAGTTCTCCTGGTAGTTTTTACACTACCTTGGTAGGCAGCTGAAAGGCACCACAAAAGTTGTTCTACCTGCTTTCTGGGCTGAGATGGGGAACCGCTGAATTTTGGACTCGGCTGGTGACAAAATGTTCCAAACACACCCCATGCACAACTCCACCGGGGAAGGTGCCAGACAGGAGTTCTCCTGGTAGTTTTTACACTACCTTGGTAGGCAGCTGAAAGGCACCACAAAAGTTGTTCTTCCTGCTTTCTGGGCTGAGA